>NW_007579376.1:12379-21704 GCF_000690725.1 Stegastes partitus | reverse complement strand
AGTGACAGTGACATAAATAACTAAAGAAAATGATGGTGAGATACTTAAGATCTTAGAAGGAATACATATTTTGTGCATTTTCCTTAAAAGCTCGATGTGTCTCACGCACGCTCGTCTCTCCGTCCACATGCAGCAGGAGCTGGTGTACTACACCCTGAGCCGTGCTCCTGGCAGCGGCCACACAGCAGCGCTCTCAGTGCTGCTCCAGCGTTGTAACGAGGTGCAGCAGTGGGTCATGTCAGAGGTGCTCATGTGTGTGTCGCTTAACAAGAGAGTGCAGCTGCTCAAGAAGTTCATCAAGATCGCAGCTCAGTAAGAACACATTATGACATAAACACAAACTAAAATGGACTGATCACACACATGACCATTTCTCCCATTTCTCCTCATTTTAATATTTGTCACCTTTTTTTTTTTCTCCCCCCGCTTTACATTTAGCTGTAAAGCCCAAAGAAATCTGAATTCTGCATTTGCCATCATCATGGGTCTTAATACAGCTGCTGTCAGCCGTCTCAACCAAACTTGGGAGGTGAGTGTGTGTGTGTGTTGTTGCATTTAGTCTACTTAAGCATATGCTTTGTATTTTTAAATCCAGTTCTGACCAAACACCCTCCTCTCCTTCAGAAATGTCCAGGGAAGTTCAAGAAGCTTTTCTCAGAGTTGGAGCTCATCACGGTGAGACTTGGAGAACAGAGACAGAGAAACATGCAGAGCTTGAAACGTGCTCCTCTTCTGATTTCATGATCAGAACTTTAAATCTCTCCTCCTCTTCCAATCCTTTTCTTCTCTTCTGCTTTCTCTCTTCCTCTGTCTCTCTGCAGGATCCATCTCTGAACCACAAAGCCTATAGAGAAGCCTTCAAGAGGATGAAACCTCCTAAGATCCCTTTCATGCCTCTTCTGCTGAAAGGTATCCTCTCTAAACCCTCCACACACATATAAAATACTGAATGACAACTTACCATGCCTGTCTACTCCTCTTAGATATCACTTTTATCCACGAGGGAAATAAGACTTTCCATGACAACCTGGTCAACTTTGAGAAGCTGGTGAGTTTAGTCAGTTCTGAAATGTCTCCCAGTGTTTGAGTTTGCGCCTCAATCGAAATGTGACATTTAAGGATTTTTTTTCTAGACGTCTTGTTTTTAAGCGAAGGATAAGAAAGACGTGTGGTATTGATGATATCGAGGTCATGATATCTGGATGTTTGTTTTATCTTAGAGGCTGTGGCGTTTGGTTTTGTGGTGTATTTTGTAGTCGAGGAAGCCGTCCTCTGCCATGGGAATGCACCGTATTACAGGCTCGCTACTCTCGAATGGGCTCAGGTGGTAGAGCGGGTTGTCCACTAATTACAAGGCTGGTGGTTCGGTCTTCTGCTCCTCCTCAGGGGCAAGACAGTGAACCTGAAGCTCTGATTGCAGATTGGAGTGGCTGATAGTAACTGAAATCAAGTTTCAGTTCAATATTTGCTCTGCAGTAGATTTAAAATGTGTGACGGCACGAGACACTGTCAAGTCTAAAGGAGGATGGCATGAATGTGCAAAACCATTGACTCAACAAGTCAAATCTTGGCTCAAATGGGTTTGAAATCAAAGCGATTAATTGTTCAGCCCTTGTAGGGAAGCGCTGCCTAAGTGCACACTATTCACCACTTTATCAGTACAGGAAACTTAAAATACAAAGCACAGTTCACATTAGTAGTAAAGGTCTCGTTGAGCAGGAGGCAGTGACCTCTTACGTGTCAAGGTGTTGTTTCTTACAGATTTGTCAACAGGCTGACTGATTAAAAGCTGAGACTGAGCTCCATATTGTCATGCTTTCTTTTGGACTGCTTTTCTGCATTACTAAAAGTCAAACTGTTGCATATTTCCATCAAAAAGAAAAGGTCAGGGTTCAGTAGGTGACAGCTGAGGCGGAAGTGTTGCCTCAGTTGTATTTGTATTGCAATACAGTCTGCCCAAAAATATCACGTCTTGACAATTTCATATTGCGCTAATGCATCGTGTCTTCTCCTAACACAACAGCATATGATCGCAGACACAGTGAGAATGATCCGTCACTGCCAAAGCGACCAACCAGGTGAGTCTTCTCCTTTCCAAGTGAATTTAATTGGTGCACATGATCCAGTCATCACAAATTAGAGAGACGTCTCAGCAGTGAAAGCTCTTCTGGTTCATTGTCTGAACAAACTGTTAGTGTTGATGACATATTGACGTTTTCACTGTCGGGAATCTACCGCCATCTGCAGTTCAGTTAGTGTACTACACCCCATTCTCTCACTCAGTTTTCGCTCTCAGTTTCTAAGCAACCATTTCCAGACAGTCTTTTATTTGCTTCATGTGGCCATAATACAGTCTGTTTGTATTAAATGTGTGTGTGTGTGTTCTCGAGTCCACCAGAAAACTCTTGTTTGACTAACGCACGTGCTTTGCGTCTGTCTCTCAGGCAACGAGGTAATTGGGGTCGACAGTGCCGAGGTGAGGGCGAGCGTTCACTACCTGCACATCATCGACAATCAGCAGACGCTTTTTGAACTGTCACACAAACTGGAGCCACGCGCCTAAACACACAAATAGGTGCGCGCTCCAAAACAAAGACACAAAAACACACTGGATGCAGCACGGCGGAAACGCTGCCGCTGCGTGACACGGAGGACGCTTTGTACAGCAAAAATGTCAAGAAGCAGCGGTGCCAAATGGACGATGAAGTGCGCTCTGACAAAAACCCATGAAGACGCAGCTGTGGTCTGCCTGTTCTTTAAAGGCTCTCTCGCACTGAACATGTGCTTATAGAGGATTTAAAAACTCGCCCTGTGAACTTTCTACAGGAACCGAATCTGTGCAGCAGGACGGAGATTTGCCAAACGGAGACAGAGAGCAGACGAGGCTGTAATTAGTTTGTACAGTATCTATTGGACTGAGTATGCCCTTGTTTCGTTCTTGTGATTTGGTTATTTATGAGCCTGTCCAGCAGGTGGAATGTTCCTTTATTTCTGTCAGAGTCTCGTCTCACCTCCTGAAGGTCAACAAGGACTTGATAGCCTCCTCATCATTTCAATGACAAACACAAAAACATCTGTAGAGGAATTTGATTTCTTTATAACCTTTTGTGCACCACAGACGGTCTGACATAATTTCACCTACATAGCACATATTTGCCGAGTGATACATGTATATCCAGGATTACATGCTGTAGTTATTTATGTCTATGATGCGGAGCTGTTTTCGGTTATTGTGTAAGCTAGCACTTCACATACCTTTTGCTTTCAGCTGAATCTATACAGCCACAGTGTGTGCAACATTAACAATGTCTTGTACCTGGCATGTGAAGGAAGCATTGTGAGGGGGTTTCGCTGACTGACTGTGACATTTGAAACACTAAAGCTCTCCTCAACATGCCACGGTTTGAAAAATAACGAACACTTAATGCTTTTTCTTTTCATTTTTAAGTCCTGGTTGACTTTTAGCCCGACGCTTCTCATGCACTCCTCTCTCTGATGTTTTTGTGTGAATAGATACTGATCATTTTACGTTGTATATAATATGGACCTATACATTTTTCAGTGCCAAATGTCACGTCGAGTCTTGCAGCACAGGTGCGCCGCTGAGTTCTTGGTTTGTTTAGGAATCGGTGTCTTTTTTTTTTGTCACAGAGTCTGATTTCCTTGAACAAGCGGTGGTTTGACGTCTCGTCCTTGATCATGCAAAGCCGATCTGACTCCTCACAGACGTGAGACATTATGATGACTGAGTTCAAGGTGTGCGATTGTATCCCACGTCGGGTTGCTATGGAAACACAGCCCCACCATAGAGTTACCTTTCTTTTTTCCCTCTCTTTTTGTTGGGTTTTTTTTTAGTCCTTGAGGTTTATTGTGCTAACAAGTCAAAGTACTGCACAGCAGAAGTTGAAATAACAGCTTTATTCCACAAAATTATGCCGACGAGGAGACTTGGACTGACTGAAAAGACCACTTCATTCACAAGTGGTCTCGTGGATACTGTCTGTAAGATCTGACATAGACCAATGGAAGCACAAGGACACAGATTTCCTCCAAAATTTCTCACTAGAAATTCAATCCATAAATCGTTCAGCGCTTTAACTGCGGTTCTCTTCAAAACAAAGCCTTTTTGAATCATTTCTCAGATTGTGGCAACATGTTCTTGTCGGCACGGCCACAAGATGCCAAAGCATCTATTTGTTATTCAAATTACTGAGCGACCAGTCAGACAATTATCACTGTGGCTCACTGTGTAGTCGCAGGACAGAAGTGCAGCATGCGATGAAGGGAATTATTCAGGAATTATGATGAATACAAATTAAGGCAACAACCATGCTCGGCAGACCTTAACCGTGTTTTTCCTTTTTTGTTTTTGTCCTCTCTCTGTTCATTCCTAGCCGGTCACTTCAGGGCTGCGTTTCTGCTGCTGAGTAGGAGAAAACATCCAGCGGGGATATTCCTAAATATTACATAGTAATGCATGTGTTGCATTGTTTGGATAGTTAGAAAGCATGGAGGCGGGATGAAGTGCAATACAGTAGAAATGTTGCCACAAGTGTCCTTCATTCATCATCATTTCAACACTTTCCCGTTCAGAGCAGATCAATTAAAACGACAAGAGTTGAGCTAAATTTCCCAGATTGTTGTAGTGCCAAAAGCAGCTTTGGTTCACTGAAAGGAAAAAAAAATCAAAGATGGCAAAGTGTTGAATCACTTTAAACCTGATTTTTGTGCTATGAGCAGCTTGTAACTGCATTTAAAAGAACTCTAACTACTCACCTACACTTTGTATAGTCGCTCTCTGTTAATCTGTATTAAACTGAGATCTTACTTTAGCCATTTCCATGTTATGTGGATGTAAAATCTAAACATACTAAAGAATTCCAACTAACAATGACTTTTGCTGAAGGACCAGTAGCTGTCCTGGTTGATGCTTTACAGTGAAGCATTTGGCTAAAACAGTCCAAGTGGCACCAGTGGCAAAGTGTTTAACCTAAAGTTTCCTAACATTCGTTCACTACTGGTCTCACCGAATAATGCTGTAGCATCATCAGCAGCAGCAACTTCGGAGTGTAGTGAATAAAGCCACGCTGCGTTTTATTGTTTCTGCAAAGAGGAACGCTGTGTCATTTCGTCTCTTCGAAACACTATTTTAAAGATGCTTCCTGTGAAACCAAGCCGGTGATTCTTTGACTGCTGGAGCTGCAAAGTCAGAGCCATGATCTGTTCACATTCAGTGTCATACGAAGGCCTTGTGGTAGTCATTTTTACTATCAACCTGTAAATGATGCACACACACACACACACACACACACCTTTGCTTACTGTGTTCAAAGAGCAGAATACTTGTTCTATTAGTTATTTATTGTAATATATTATTTATGTACTTCACTGGTGACAAAATGTTTCGGTTTCTGTGCCATGTTCAGAGATACAGCCATGTAGAAGTGCACACATGAGACGAAAAGACGTTTTGTGGTTTGAAGCTGCAACCCTGGAATGTAGAAGTGCTTGTGTTTTGTGGCCACTTGAGGGCAGCACAAGAGCGGCTCGGTGCGATTGGCGCTTTCCGCTGCTGTCGGAGGCGGTAAATTGAGAGAAAAACCAACGGGAGGCTGTATTGGGCGTCCTAACAGACATTTGTCACGAGTGTGTAAAGTTAAGTTGTTTTTTTTTTTGTTTTTTTTTTAAGCAGTGTTGTTTAAAACCTGTTTGCATGATGAAACAAAAACAAACAAACAAAAAAATGACACAAAGTTCACAATGCAAGAGAGGACATGTTGAAGGCTTTGTACTATTGTAATATTGTTGATGTGTAAATATATGCCTATGTTTGGTATGTTGGTATTATTTATCTGTTGTAAATGAAAAAAAAACAAAACACACACACAAAAAAAAAACGTTAACCACAAAGCAATACGTCTCCCCTCGTGTCCCCTCACCCCGCGGACAGCTGAAGTCACACGTCTTTTCTAAAGCTGCGTTTTACTATGTCAAAAAAAATTTTACTGAAAAATGAATAAATTATAGGTTTTATGTGACATCTGCAGGCGAGTTGGTGGTCTTATTCTGGCTTACATTCTGTGATGTTGTGAACGGCTGCCAATGATACGACACCCAGTTCAGACGCCCTCTCTGAAGGATGGAAAAGAAAGCAGCCTCTCAGCTGCGTCTGATAGATATTTTTTGGCTTTATTAGATAGGACAGAGAGAGAGAAGAAAGTAGGAGCAGAAGAATGGGGGAAAGACCTGCAGCAAAGGGTCATGAGCAGGACTCAAACCCATGACCGCTGTGTCGAGGACTGTAGCCCCTAAACACGGGCCACCAGCTCAACCAGGTGAGCTATAGTGGCCCCCCCATCTGATAGATCCTTGTTAACGTGAATTAGTGCAGCTCGTGTAATCTTTGACTTGGACACAAAGATGATCCTCTTTTTGTTTGTTTGATTTGGCTCTGAGTGCTGTGACTCTTTCAGACGACCATGAACTGGAGCTACAGCGTGGTGACGGCCTCATGCTCTTCTACTTCACAAATCCAATGGGTTTATATTTATTTTTCCACATAAAGCTCAAATTTTATCGTCGTCAAATACATGTGATCAATGCTATTGTGCCAACTATGCAGACAGTCTCTTTGAAGCATGTGGAAAAAAAGGAAGTGTTGCCTTTACATTCTGAAACCACATCACTGACCTCCACTGCTCCTAACAACAGCAAATTCACTGATCTAGTTTTGAAGGGATTATTTTTCTAAAACTAAGCAAAAACAAATGGATAGTAAGTGATGAAAGCAAACTGCACATGCACTAAATGGTCACCATATTGTACTTATATTGCGTTTTCTTTCCTCTTAGCAGTTCCAAAGTGCTTCGATGACTCTCGCCTGCCGTCAGGAGCAACATGCAGGCCACTTTCGTTTGATGCTTCAGTTCTGCAGATAAGCTCTTATATGATACAATAAAGATATAAATCCACACAAAAACAAACAATAAAGCTCCAACTAAACGTGCCACAACTCAACAACTGTTAATGAATAGTAAATGTATATGACTTCTCCTAAAGTTCCTTTATTATTTCTGAAGTCCTGGCTGATTTTGAGCCAACACACGTGGAAGGGGAAGGTGAGGAGAGGAATATTCATTAGTCGCAGTTTGTAACTTCAGCACTGGATGCCACTAAATCCTACACACTGGTCCTTGAAGGCCTGTTTGAAAAATAAGAATAAAATCAACTCGTTTAAGGTTTTTGAAGGAACATGAAAGAGAAGTCCAGTTGATTTCTACTGAAGCTCTTAAGAAAAGAACTCATACATATTTAAACCCCTCTCCTCATCTCTCCTTCCGAGTGCATATGAGAATATTTGGTGGCCACAAAAATGCAAAAGGTCAACGCCAACCAGGTGGACGTGGCTGGAAGGATCCTTTGCTGTGATTGGTGGTTAAGGTTAGCGCAGGTTGGTGTATTCAGGGTAGGTTGAGGTTTTCAGAGTGAAGGTAGGTTGGGTCACACAGCAGAGTTGATCCAGTTTACCAATCCTCTCTACAGTCTGTAAAACAGTTGAAAAGTCCTGTGTGGAGTGTAGTGCAAATAATAATGTGCAACAAAAGAGTACAACAGAGTGTGCAAAGGGCAATTTCAAAGATGGAACCAGATGTTACAAGGCAGAGAGGGCTGAGAGCTCTCTGCCTGCCAGGGGTGATGAGTTAAACAGGGTTAGTACATGTGGCAGGAAAGACTTCCTGTATCTGTCCTTGTGGCAGCGGAGCTGGACCAGCCTGCTGGAGAAGCTGCTCCGCTGCCTGTCCAGCAAGGGGTGAAACGGGTGGTCAGGGTTATCCAGGATGGACAACAGTTTAGTTAAAGTCCTCCTTTCCACCACAGCTTCAAGACAGTCTGGTTTGCAACCAATCAGGGAGTTGGCTGATCAGTAAGTTCGGTCTGTACTTATCACCGGCTCTGATGCTGCTCCCCCAGCAGACCACTGCAAAGTACAGGGCGCTGGCCACAGGCTGGTAGAAGACCTCCAACATCCTGCTGCATACGTTGAAGGATCTCAGCTTCCTCAGAAAACAGAGTCTGCTCATCCCCTTCCTATAAACAGAGTCAGTGTTGGTCCTCCAGCTCAGTCTGCTGTTGAGGTAGACAACCAGGTACTCCTCCACCATGTGCTCACCCAGGATGTGCAGCGGCTGTGTAGCTGTCCACTTCTTCTGGAAGTTGATCACCATCTCCCTGGTCTTGGCCACATTGAGATGCAGCTAATTCCTAGATAAGACAAGATGAGCTTTATTTGTCACACACTGATACACGGTACAATGTGCAGTGAAATGTATTTTGTACCAGCCTCCAGTTTCAATGAAGAAGAAAATAAAATAAAATAAGTGTTAAAGAAGTATATATACTTTTTGTGTACATACACATGTGCACATACAAGTAATAATCAAATAAATACAGCAAGTGGAACACTGTTGTGATATATAAGGTGCATATGTAAAAGGTGCCCGTGTATATTGCACAGTCCGGTTTTAAAGCTCAGAGTTGAGCAAACGGATAGCCTGAGCAAAGAAACTCTTCTTCATTCTCTCAGTGGCAGTCTTTAGGCAACAATAGCGTCGACCTGACGGCAGAAGGGAGAAGAGAGAGTTTCCAGGATGGCTAGGCTGCTTCAGGATCTTCACAGTCCTTGACCTCCTACTAGACCACTCTACAAAATCACCCACCAGAGTTTCCTAAACCCTACAAATTGAATCTTAAAACAACGTTGCTTGAACAAATGTAACTTTACAGTTACTTTACTCTTGAGACACTGACTGACAATAATTGAATGCAACCTCCTGAGGGTTTCTTCTCCACCACTGCCTTGAACAACAGAACACAAGACAATCATCACAATGACCTGCTCTTCTGCTGCTCTAAAACATAAAAACAATAAAAACAAACCATGAAACATGAAAACAAGTGGATTTAAAAAACCCATTATATCACCTTTAAACCACAAATATCTTCTCTTCTCAAGTGCTTACTTTTACAGTGATGAACTCTGACACTTTCAGGAGAGTTTTACTGTTTGTTTGTTTTTTCTGGGGAATTATATTGTATCATAAAAAGACTTATCAGCAAAATTGTAGTATCAAACAAGACAGGCTTGCAGAGAAGGAACAATAAGAAAGAAAGAAAGAAAGAAAGAAAGAAAGAAAGAAAGAAAGAAAGAAAGAAAGAAAGAAAGAAAGAAAGAAAGAAAGGTGAACTTGAGTAAATTGCAGATCATCCAGGCCTTAATGTCCCTAAGACATGTTTGGAGTTCAACTGACTGATTAGCTTCATCTGA
>NW_007579376.1:10281-11354 GCF_000690725.1 Stegastes partitus | reverse complement strand
TCCTGATCAGGGAGTGGACGAAATCTTGTTCCTGCAGACTGTGGATAGACACCAGGTTGGCTCCCAGTGACACACAGTGGAGCTCTGCATCAGCCCAGGTCACACGTGGGGCTAAGTACTTGTAGCAGCGTCTGTTGAAGCTGAACCAGTGCGAGGGACAGCTGCCTCGCTGTAGCGCCACTCTCTGCTTTTCTGGAGGAACCACAGCACCCAGAGCCAGGCCGAACAACAAGAGGAGCACGATCATGTTGGAGTTTGAAGTCTGAAAGTATGAGAAGACGTCAGTGTCTTGCTGGAGATGATCTGCACAGTTGGATGTTTTCAAGAATCCTGCAGAGACACACGACAGGCTGCTTTCTTTTATATCCTTCGTAGAGGGTGTTCACTGTTGGTGTTATCTGATTGGCAGAAACTTTCAGCCGTAGACATCTACACAGTATCAGAACATGAACCAATAAAAAGAGCATCAGTTCACCTGCAGATGTATCATAAAAACCCATAATTCATTCAATTGCAGTAAGATTTTGACATCAGAAAATACAGCTTTAGAGGATACATTTGACCTTAGTTGTCTGAGTTGTGTTGCTTTGTGGCTGACTTTTTGAAATACATGTTTCTAAAACATGCATAACATCATACCAAAAAAGGCACATGTTTACACATCAGCAGTACAAACCCTTCAGTGTGTTTTCTCTTGTATGGTTATTTTTGTGTTTTGATTACATTCTTCAAACATGCCTTAAAGAACCAGGGTGCAAGATTTAGTGGCATCTAGTGGTGAAGTTACAAACTGCAACTAATGAATATTCCTTTCCACACCTTTCCCTTCCACGTGTGTTGGCTCCAGGCACCTTTCGGAGAAGTCATATATGTTTACTGTTCATTAACAGCTGTTGAACTGTGGCACGTTTAATCGGAGCTTTATTGTTTGTGTTTCTGTGGACTTACACTTTTATCGTACCATATAAAACCTTATCTGCAGAAGTAAAGTATCAAACTAAACAGGCGTGCAGAGAAGAGACATACAGGAAGAACTATGATGTTGTTTTCCCGTTGCTTAATGAGTCTTTAAA
>NW_007579376.1:7448-8361 GCF_000690725.1 Stegastes partitus | reverse complement strand
TGATATCTATCTAATAATTGTGACTGAAACCAGTTTAGTGCGGATCCTTTCATTTCAATGACATGTTTCAGTCTCTGTGATGAAATGTTGTGATCAACTGTATCAAATGCAGCGCTGAGATCCAGCAGGACATAAACTGAAGTTCATTAACAGAAGACATTCATGGTTTGTGATCTTCTGATCACATTTATTATCACAATGTAACTTAGTTTGTGGTTAAACATAAAAAAGCACAAGTTGTATGAACATTATTGTTACGTTACATCACTTTTCTCCTAAATCTACATTTCATCTACAATCTGCATTTCTATGTGGTTCAGTGAGGGAAAACAAATCTATCTTTTCAAAAAAATTCAAAAGCTATTTCCTTCAACACAGCATTGAAATGACTGGTTTACCTGCCCAACAATTTTAAAAATGAATGTTCATGAAATAACTTATCTTATTAACTTATCTTGCAGGTTTCATTCATTAACACAGACAGATACATGTGAAGTCAGAGTTGAATCATAAAAGGCTTTTCAGTGGCTATGGACAAACTGTGTGAGTTTCACAAACAAAAGGCAATATGTGTGAACATATGAGTTTGTGGTTAAACATAAGAAAGCACAAGTTGTATGAACATTATTGTTACGTTACATCACTTTTCTCCTAAATCTATGCATTTCTATGTGATTCAATGAGACCAAAAAAACCCCCCAACAAATCTATCTTTTCAAAAAAATTCCAAAGCTATTTCCTTCAACACAGCATTGAAATGACTGGTTTGCCTGCCCAACAATTATAAAACTGAATGTTCATGAAATATCTTATCTTAATAACTTATCTTGCAAGTTTCATTCATTAACACAGACAGATACATGTGAAGTCACTGAGTTGAATCAGAAAAGCTTTCTATGTTGCTAAGGACAAA
>NW_007579376.1:5142-6678 GCF_000690725.1 Stegastes partitus | reverse complement strand
ATTCAACAGTGGAGGGGAAGTTAAGAAAAACATCCCTTGTAGCACTTTCTCCTCCACATTTTAATGATGTAAAACCATATTAAACACTCAGAGTAACCTTCAATGTTGTCTGAAGCCCACTTTCAGATTTGCAAAACCTTTATTTTATTTGTGAAAATGCAAAAGAAAGGGGATTTTTTTCACATCTTGAAATTAAGGACAAAAAAATCTTGAAAAAACAAAACATGAAAATCTGGCATGGTTGTATTTTTATTGAATTTAAATAAAGTTCAACTAGAAGTATATTTTTACGTTTGCAATGTCGTAGAACAATTATTTATTAACAAAACAGGGAACATCTATAAAATACCGCATTGTTAAAAAATAAAGACAGTAAAAACTGTTAAAAACAATCAGTTTTACAGTGTACATTGTCCAACAAGACCAGCTACCTGTCCAGGATTTACCCTGCATTCCGAGCTGACTTCGTGTTTCATTAGTTGCAGTTTGTAACTTCACCACTAGATGCCACTAAATCCTTCACACTGGTCCTTTAAGGCCTGTTTGAATAATAACATAAAAACAAAAAAATAACAGAAAACACACTGAAGGCTTCTTACCATTGAAATCAACTCTTTTAAGGTTTTTGAAAGAACGTAAAAGAGAAGTCCAGTTGATTTCTACTGAAGCTCTGAAGAAAGCTTCTCATACATATTCAGTATCATACATACAGGCCTTGTTGCTTTCAGCATCATGGGAAAATATAATTACATATTTAAACCATGTGTTCACATATGTTCAACACGCTTGTGGATTTATATCATGACATATGCTGAAATGCAATTATAACACGTAATCAAAGGGCTGAAAGAAATCATAATGCATAAGAAAGGTTCATGTGAAATTCTAGGATGTCATTGAAAGACTCATTAAGCAACGGGAAAACGACGTCATAAATCTTCCTGTATGTCTCCTCTCTGCATTCCTGTTTAGTTTGATGCTTCAGTTCTGCAAATAAGATTTTATATGGGACAATAAAAATGTAATTCCACAGTAAACCAAGCAATAAAACTCCAATTAAACGTGCCAGAGTTCAACAACTATTAATGAACAGTAAACATATATGACTTCTCTGAATTTTCCTTGTCTTCCTTCCGGAGTCCTGGTTGATTTTGAGCCAACACACGTGGAAGGTGAAGTTGAGGAGAAGAATATTCATTAGTTGCAGTTTGTAACTTCACCACTAGATGCCACTAAATCCTTCACATTGGTCCTTGAAGGCCTGTTTGAACAATGAAATAAAAACACAAAAATAACCATACAAGAGAAAACACACTGAAGGCTTTGTACTGTTGTAATATTACTGATGTGTAAATATGTGGTGTGTTCCAGTATGTTGTTATGCACCTTTTAAAAACATATATTTCAAAAAGTCAGCCACAAAGCAACACAACTCAGAGTTTGGATAAACTCACACCCACCCTTGATCCTAGAGCATCGGTGTCAAATTTAGGCCCGCAGACCAAATCTGGCCCACACTGTAATTGTTTTTGTCCT
>NW_007579376.1:0-1602 GCF_000690725.1 Stegastes partitus | reverse complement strand
AACTTCACCTCATGGTCATCCTAAGGAGACACAGCACCCAGAGCCAGAGCAAATAGGAAAAAAAAGCTGAACAGCTGTTCAGGCTTGAGATCGAGAGGTGACAATGAGGCTAAATTTAACTTTAGATTCAACAGTTAAGGGGAAAAGTTAAAGAAAACAGTACTTTTCGGCCCATGTTTTAATGACGTAAAACCATATTTAAAAACTTCAGAAAACTTTAATATTTTCTGAAGACCACTATGAGAGTTGTGAGAGTTTTTATTTTATCTTTGAAATTGCAAAAGAAAGGGATCTTTTTTCACATCTTGAAATAGAGGACAAAAAAATATTTTTAAAAAAAAGTGAAAATCTGGCAGCAAGGGTGCCAGAAGAACTATGATAGAAATAATAGGACACTGTGTAACTTTAAAAAAAAAACTGTAAAATATGGAGAAGATAACAGCAAGCATCAGTAAAATAGTTATATTTGTATCATTTTTAAATACAGTTAAAAAAAAATGTGGTATTTTGTATGTGTAACATCATGAAATAAAGCTCTTGGAGTAGACAGTCCCCACATGAACTTCAGAGTCTGCAAGTGTTTCCGCTGGTAATGAAGCTGTTCCAGAGTCTGCTGGTGCTTCCCCTGGTAGTTGGACTACTCCAGAGTTAGAGTCTGCAGTTGTTCCCCCTGGCAACAGGACGACTCCAGAGTTACAGCCTGCAGTCACTTGCTCTGTTCCAGAGTTAGAGGCTCAGATGCTTCCCCAGTTCCAGTGTCTTCACTCCCAGCTGGGCCCTATCTGTATCTGGCCCTGTCTCACTGCTGGCCTCCTGCCGGACCTCAAGAAGGGCTCCACCTTTGCCACTGGCCTTCTGCCTCCAGAGGGGCTCTGCCTCTGCTTTCGCAGGCCTCCAGCCTGGCCTCCAGAGAGGTTCCATCTCCTCTGCCGCCAGGTTCCAGTTTGGCCCCCTGAAGGGTTCCATCCCCACTGTGATCCTCCAGAGCAGCCCCACCTGCCTGGCCAGCCTCAGGGCTGCCCTCAGACTGTGTCTTCCTATTTTGGACTCTTTGTATAGTTATGCTCTCTTTCCAGCCCTGATCTCCCAGTTAAGTTCCCAAGCCTTTAGCACTGAGTTGTTCAGTATTATTTCTTTTCCACCGCCAATTCAGTCTGTTCTTGTGTTTTGTTTAGTGTGTTCTCCCCGCCTTGTTGTATTGAGCTTCATTCAGGTTTGGTTCTGTTACTAGTTCAGCAGGAATGTCTTGTGAATCCCCAGTATACTCTGTGCTCCGTGTGTAGCCCCATGAACACTATGTTGCCAGAATTATTCACTCACCCATCCAAATAATTGAAATCAGGTATTCCAATCACTTCCATGGCTAAAGGTGTACAAAATCAAGCACCTACACATGCAGACTGTTTCTACAAACATTTGTGAAAGAATGGGTCGCTGTCAGGAGCTCAGTGAATTCCAGCGTGGTACTGTGATAGGATTCAAGCTGTGCAAGTCCAGGGGTAAACTTTCCTCGCTCCTAAATATTACATAACAAAGTGGAAGTGACTGGGAACGACAGTAACTCAGCCATGAAGTAGCAGGCTACGGAAATTGATGGAGCGG
>NW_007579375.1:101588-161688 GCF_000690725.1 Stegastes partitus | reverse complement strand
TGGCACACCAGAACTTTTGTGTTCATACCCTGCCCTCTGTCTTCAGATGCTCCCTTTTTACAGTCTTTGTACTAATCACTCAAGTAACTTCTTTCTGGCAACATTTTCCCATTCATTCCCTGTGTCCCTGTGTAGCATGAGAAAATCCTTTGGCCCACCATCACCACTTCTATCTCGCAATGATTTGCAAATGGCTTCATTTCTAATAGGATTTAACCAGAAGCTTGTGACATTTAGTATTCTAAAGAAATAAAATGCTCTAAAAAGGGAGCTTTGAGAACACTGCCCGCTGCGTATAGACAAATTAATTGATCGTTTTCGAATTATACCCAGCTCCTTTTTCCTGCTTAATTCATCTGGAAGATTTCAGGTTTTTCTACAGTGCTGTTCAGTGATTCTTGTACTTAGATAGGAGTGAATCAATAGTAATATGATCGTCATGACTGAAGATAAGCAGTGCTACATGGGCTGCTCAGTGATACTGTGCGTCAATTCACTGCCACTACACGGACACTTGAGTCTCTAACAAAGTTTTTGTGTGGTCATTGTGCTGTAAACTGGTGTCAAATTCGGCTTACTTTGTAGGGCACCTTCAGCTCATGAGTCCAAGTTGATCCTATCATTTGGCTGACTTTACAAATATAAAAAGACTTGAATGACTGACCTGTTTCCACTGAAATCTAGCCGTTATCAAAATTTAAGAAGGTTTATTTCTTACTGGCTTATTTTAGAAAGCAACAAAGAAACACCCACTTACTTGGTCACTTGTCGATGACTCTTGTGTCT
Organism: Stegastes partitus; assembly: GCF_000690725.1. NCBI lineage: Eukaryota > Metazoa > Chordata > Actinopteri > Pomacentridae > Stegastes > Stegastes partitus. The sequence goes on along the minus strand of NW_007579375.1, from coordinate 160,902 downwards.
ATATTAAATATAAAGGTAGAGCTGGGAGTCAATTAGCTTAACTTAGCACAACTACAAACAGCAAGCCTGTGCAAAGGTAAAAAATCTGCTCACAAACACTCCTGAAGTTCTCAAATAAATATGTTGTATCTCTTTTGTTAACGACCCAAAGATGTAGATTGCATTCTGTAGTTTGTCATGCTAGCTGTCTCCCTTATTTCCAATCTTCATGCTACACTAAGTTAAACTGCTGCCTCTAGCTCTTGACATAATTTCAGACATTAAACTGGTATTGATCTTTTCATGTGAGCCACAGCTTCAAGGCAAATTAGTGTACTTCACAAAATGGCACATTACTACTTTATTTAATACTTAAGCGAACTTTAAGCTGCTATATTATGCAAAATTCAGTTTTTCATAGTTTCATTATGAGCATAATTTTGTGTTGTCAGTGTTTCTAGAGACCCACAAAATATGAGAAAAGACCAGCCCCTCATTTTTTTCCCTTTCTGCGTAGAACAGAAAGTGTGTCTCTAAACAAGCTGTTCAGGTTTGCAACCTGTTGTGATGTCACAGTAGGATAAGCCCCGCCCCCAGCTGGCTCCTCCTCCTCTTAGCTCCTCTCACTGAAAAGATGCCCAAGATAAATGTCCTAGCACATTTCTTCCATACATCACCCATGGTTGGTTTTGTGGAGGGCAGGATAGCCATATACTATATATGTCACCAATTTGACTATGAACGATGCCAAAGTCCCTCAGGAAAGTCTGCAAATATGTGAGCTTGTAAAAAGGGTTAGTAGTATCAAAAAGTCAGCATCAGAGCCCTAATGCACTTGACGATTTGACAGTGGGTCATCCTTAAGCACTCACACACTTAGCGGGAGCGCACCTTAAAGTCTGTAAGTCTGTGAGTGTGGAGATTACGAGTGAGCAGAAGAAGCTGCAGAGAGAAATTTGCCTGCAGCCCTCTTCCTAAATGAGGTGTGGGCAGCATTAACTTAGCTGGATTTAAATCTACACCCACTGATAAACCACACGCTGGTAAAATAAGGGGTATCATAGGAATGATGAGAACAACAAGCTGTGTTGTTTTTGGATTTTTTTACTATTATTTAATCTGAAACCAGAGGAAAGACGACCCATTATTAGTTTTCCTTGTGCAGTGCTACAGTATGTGCCCATTATAGTGTTTTCTTAGGATCTAGTGTTATTCATATTGGAAAAACCGTTAAAGACGTCTTGTTAGCATGACATTTTCGTACTTGTATCCGATGTGCGTAAGTTTCTTTTATTGTATTTGTGACTGCATCTGCTCCGTGTGCGCATTTGACTATTTGACCAGCAGTCAGCTCTCCCGGCCAGTCTCCATCTATCACTCGAGCTTAATTCAATCAGGATCCACATCTCAATCAGGACTGGGTTGGCCGCTACTCCCGGCCAGTCACCATGCCACCGGCAGCCCTGCCACACCAACAAAGACACAGACAGGAGGAAGAGAGAGGGAAAAGAAAAGGCACAAGGGATGAGAGAAAGACATAGTGTGAGCACAGTGTCCATGAACAAGAAGACAGACTGAAATAAGTGAGATAAAGAGACTGGAGACAAGCAGATGCTGCCACTTTTGCATGAGTAATGTCACAGTTTGTCTATGTACTATGTGTGTACTGCGATGGAGGCAAAACAGGCCCTGTGCTTGACCATGCGTTTGTGTTGCAGCTCTGCCTCAGAGGACTTGGGCTGCAGGCGTGGAGACTTCAGCAGGAAACACTATGGTTCGGTCGAGCTGGTGAGTCCCACCCACAATGCACTCATCTGTTCGTTGCTCCCTTTGTGTCTCAGCATGGGTGTCTCCTCATCCTCTTACCCTTTATCCTCCTCATTGATTCTTCTCTTGATGATGTCCCCTCCCTTTCTGTGTCTGTCTCTCTCTCTCTCTGCCTTCCCCTCTTTCTGTTGGCATGGTTGGACAACAGAGGGGGACTGATGAGTCATGACGTACTGGGTGTGGTCCAGCGATGTGCTTTGCCAGCGTGGATCACAATAGGCGCTCACAGTGATGCAGGACTCTGCTTGCTGCCCAGCCTCCAAACTTCATTTGTTTTATTTTGACGCTGCTGGTGTAAAGCTGCAGCACAGTGTGTGTTTTTGTGGTTGATTACTAAGCTGTTGAGTCATTGTTGCTGTGGGGAAATGTGTGTGTGTGAGTGTACATCCCTCCACTGTGAGCTGAGTCTGTACATCCCGATAGCCCAGAGGGACAGGAAGTCCTAGGGTTTTCTCGCTGCAGTCGTACTTCCTACCAGAGACATATTGTGGGTTTGTCCACGAGTGCTGCGCACCACGTGTGCAACAGATTAGTGTTGAAGAGAAACCACATGCTGCCTATCAGCACTAGCAGACTGACACTATGCACAATGCTGCTGTGTGGGGGTGAGAAAACGAGAGAGCACCGGGAGTGTGAGGCAGGATGAGGTCACTAATAGCCTCCATATTCAAAGTGAGTCCATCACAAAGCAGGCGACTGCTTCCTTTTTACATTAAACATGGGGTGTCCTCTCACTGCTACATCTAGAAATTGGTATGTTTTTTTCTTGTACAGACTACGTGTTGCAAACCAAAGGGTGATCCATTTTGTGATCCATCATGATGGATTAACTGTTAGATATGAGGACAACATGCATAAAGACAATCAATAAATTAAAGGTGAAATCTGATTAAATGAATGAAGAAGCACAACCAATTCAACTGCGTGTTACAGTTAAGGCACAACATCCAGTCATGCTTTGTGACATGTGTAAAGCTGCTGAGCATGCCCAGTTGATTCTGATTTTGTGTCAAGATGGGAAGAGTATAGATCTTTTGAAAGGGGTTTCATTGTTGGGGCACAGACGGCAGGAGCTTCCGTCACAAAGACTGCTCATCTGGTGCTGACAGGGACATCTGATTTTAGATCTATAGGGAAGACATGAGTCTAAAGGGTCAGATATTGTGGTTGCCACTGGGCATTTGATGACGACATGTAAAGGAAAACAGGAGAGCAACTCTTCCTCAGGTAACCCAGAATGTGACATGATCAGACTGTCGGCAACAACACCTTCGTTGACAATTACATAGAGTAATATTAAAGCAGGGCTGCAGGGCATATACCCTCATTACAAAGATGAATGCACATTTAAGAGTTCAGTGGTGCAGAAACCAGAGGCACCGGTCTACAGAGATATGGAAACAAGTGATACGATCAGATGAGTCATCCTTCACCATATTCTCGACAAATGGATGAGCGCATGTGGGGCACATCAAGAGAGTAGTACAGGCCTGAACTCTTGATCCCTGTACTGAGGGGATGTGGTGGCTCTGTTGTGCAGTTGTGGGTATTTTGTTGGCATGATTTGGGTCCACTTGTCCCTTTAGAGGAAACGGTCAATGCAAATCAGTAAAAAAGTTGTTCCGAGTGCTTCGCTTTATCCTGTGATGAAACATGTGTCTGTCCTGATGGGAGTGATCTCTTTCAGAATGACAGTAACCTCATCCTTAGGTCACTTAATGGTTTGTTTGTTTGTAAGTGTGAAAATAGTTTGAATCTTAACCACTAACAACTTCTTCTAGAAGTTAGTTTTTGGCCTTGATGAATGCTTCATATTAGCAAACCACTGCTAGTAATAAGCAATGATCGCTGATATAGAACTGCCATCTAAGTCTCTTAAGCTATAGTAGCTTAATTAAGGAAATGTAAGTACCAAAGCACTTTTTTTTTTCTTCAAAAGAATCCTTTCCAGTAGGAATGTGTTTAAGACATGACAATTCCTGATGGGATAAGAGGCTGTGTGGTGTGTTTATTAGAAGGGGAAGTGAATAATGGAAAATTAATGACAGGGCTTGGTAAACCCCGGTTGATCTTTAGTAATAACCTACGGGAGGATAAGCACATGTTGCCAAGCTTACATCTTATCCTTGGTCCTTGACTCTGCAGTGAAATTAAGTCTTTGTTTTTCGGTGGGAGAAGAAATATAATTGCTTGTGTGAGCATACAAGGGAGAGTGTTTTTGTCGAGTTTGGTGTTCACACTGTTTAAGGCTGTATGTCTCCGGGGGAGGCTTGTGCAAAGGTCGGGTCTGTGATTCTGTCGAAATTCAAGTCCTGATGCCTTTTAGCCCACAAACAGCTTTCTGTGTTGACAGTGCTGAATCTGTATGCTCTTGGTCTGTCTGTCTGTCTGGTCAGGGAAAGATTTTAGCACCTGACATTTTCTGAGAAGAACTGGCACGAATTACCCAACATTTTCCTTTCTCCACAAATCTGATATTGGTTAAATGCATGCTTATCTTCAGTTCACTGGAGCAGAGCAGCAAGCACTCTGTCATGGCGATGCGTTGGCTTCATCATGGTGTCTGTGGTGGTGTGAAGTTTCTGTGGGCAGACCAGTGTCCACCAAAAATGACTGTGTTGAGGTCAAGGCTGTCTGGGCTGCAGGCTTCAGGTTTAGGCAGAGTGGTTGTTGGAACTTCACCTTGACAGTTGTTTAACTTGCAAAGAAGGATTAAGATAAATGATCAACCCGTTTTAGGAGTACTGTCATTAATTGGTGTATTGAGGCATCAATTACTTATTTTCCATTATCATGTTTTCCAATTTTTCCTAAAACAAGCTACCTTTATAGCTAGATTTGCACTAGTGTAACTCTAGCACAGGTACCAAAATAGATATGTACTTTTTGCATGAAATGTGTTTACATTCAGTGTGTTGCATTTCTTACTATCCACCTTGTCACTACAGAACACATTCCTGTGCAAGTTGTCAAAATTTGATGTCAATGACTAGATTTTTATCAAAAAAACATTACATTTTATTCTTCATGCATCTCCATATGCTAAACATGAAATTTATAAAGCACGATCGCACTTTATTTCCACACTCAGGTACTTTGGTAAACAGAACTAAAGTCCAGCATTGGACCCTTTCTCCTGCTATATCAATAAAGAAAATTTAGCGACCACAGTATGTACCACGTTGGTCCGACCACAAATTGCTCTTTGTGTTGCATCTTTTCCAGGCATGAGTTTGACTGCAGTTTATTCCAATGCGTTGAAGATGTTTTCAAATGTCTCCACACAAATAATTCAAAGCTGGGTCTTCCTAATAACAGAGACAAGCATAAACAGTCATGACTCACATTGTCTGTTTTATTTTTGGCATCATGGAAGCAGTCGTAGCGGTTGCCAATAAGAGTAGATACCTCTACAGTGTACCAGTATGATTCACTGCAGTCCACACACACCAACTGCTTCTGACATTATACAGCTCTATGGAATCCAGGTACGGTTCATTGTCATCATGAGGGATTTTGATGCCAAACTCTGTTGTAAGTCCACTTGATAATGAAACTACTGCTTTAAGAAGTTGTAGAAATAAGGGACAGCAGAACACAATATTGAAATACAAATTTCTTTTTCGTCTGTAATGACACATGCTGATAGCTTTCAGTAAAAATATCTTTCTGTAGGACCTTATCACAACTCAACACCTCCACGAGCAAGTACAATAAGTACAGTTTATCTGTACAAAATAGGAGATATTGTATGTGGTGACTCAGAATGCCCATATTCTCGGCACAAAGTCAAACACGATTCCAGTAGGTGTTGGATGCCGCCAGGGTTGTCCATTGTCTCCGATCCTGTTTGTGATATTCGTGGACAGGATCTCAGTGTGCAGCCAGAGTGAGGAGAGTGTAGAGTTTGGAGACCTCAGTCGTGTCTGCTTTTTGCTGATGATGTGGCACTGTTGCTTTCATCAAGTCGTGACCTTCATGCAGTTTGCAACCGAGTGTGAGACTCAGCACCTCCAAATCCAAATCCTCCAAATTGCTTCCTCTGGGTTGGGGGTGAGTTGGTGATTCAAGCGAGGGTTTTTGTGTCTCGGGAGTTTTAGTATCTCAATATGTTGTTCACGAGTATTGGAAAAATGCAGCAAGACATGGACAGATGGATTGAGGGAGCATAAGCAGAATGTGGGTGTTGTACCGGAGCGTCGTGGTGAAGAGAGAGCTGAGCTGAAAGGCGTCCTACATTCCAACCTTCACATATGGTGACAAGCTCTGGGTAGTGACCAAAAGATGGAGGCTGTGGATTCAAGTGGGATACGAGTGGCCAAAATGAGTTCTTCCATAGGGTCACTGGCTCACGCTTAGACAGGGCATCAAGAGTGAGCTTGGAGTAGAGTTGATGCTCCTTTTGTGCTAAAAGTAGCCGGCTGAGGTAGTTCAGGCATCTTTGGAGGTTTTAGGGCCAGGTCTAGGTGAGACGACCCCAGGGTAGACTCCCTGGAGGAGTTATATATATATATATATATCATCTGGCCTGGATCTGCCTGGGGATCCCCCAAGAGGTGCTTGAAAATGTTGTTGGGGAGAAGGGATGTCCAGAATACCACTGCAGCCTGAGCCCAATTAAACAGAAGAAAATGGATGGCTAGACATTATTATTATTATTATTAGACCTGCAGATTAAGTGTGGGGCTCACCAAAGTATTGCTCAATTTAACAAGTTTGGTTCTAAAAGAAAGAGTGAGAGAATAATCAATCTAAGCAGTGATAGCTACCGAGCGCTGGGCCTTTCACCTGAATTACAGTATTGGAGCTATTGGAGCCTACAACTACATGCTCATCCAAAGTCATGGAAGTACAATTTTCCATACATTCACTGAACTAATGAGGAGCTAAGGTGTAGCAGAATGTCCATGTATTCACTTTATGTATCCTACTCATAGGATTTAGTTGACTAAGTTCTCCCAAAAAAATGAGCAGACAATCAGGGGGGTGTTGTATGTGGTAGAGTTATAAGTGCCGGAGGGCCCTTTCGTTACATAGAAGCAACTTAGAAACAAAGTAGGAAGTTTCATTTGCTAAATACAACAAAGAATAAGAAAAATCAATATCCTGCTGCTGCACACACACTCACACACACAAACTGGCCGTCCGCCCATATTACATGCCCCAGTCACTCTCGCCAGCACAAGTGAGGTTCCTTTCATCCTCTGTGCCAGCACGCACCGAGAGACGTACATTTACATAAATACTCATCCACACAAGTGAGCAAAAAATACTTCATGACGGCATTTGCGTTCATGGATAGAGACAAACAGCACAAACACAAAGGCAACTCCCACCCTGCGCTGTCACTTCATTCAGTGACAACTCCACGGTCCACTTTCAAAAACTTAATTGTGTGTTGTGCACCAAAGCTGGCAGCAATTAAACTCGTTTCATCCTGACACGACAGCTTAGAGAGCGTGGCGATGTTTTTCCAGTGAATTGAATTGTCTTAATTTGAGGCCCCCGAGATGAAGGTGGTGACGGTGAGGTGGGTGCTGTGCGGTGTAGCGTACAGGGAATCCACACAGGAAAGCAAGCAAACATTGGAGGCATTGAGGATGGAAAAAAAAAACCCATCAGACACACACTCTCATGTCGATCGTTTCTGCGTGCGGGCATGTGCGTTTGTGCTGTTTTGTGAGTTGCAGTGCACAGCGGTGAGTGTGACCGAGGCCACTGTCAGAATTAGTGTGTGCGCATGTGTTTGTGTGTTTGAGAAACACTGTGTTGAGAGGTTAGCTGTCAGTCTTGCACAGCGACTGGTGAGCAGACGGCTCCACTCCCACCTGCCTACCAGTGTTACTGTCACTGCCTCAGAGGCTTTTGACTGCACTGTCACATCGGATTTATTTCCGCTCCCAGCGTGTATCGCACATTGTGTTACTGCGTCTTTTTGTGTGTCTGTTACCTGAGTAAGTTTTGCTTTACAGCGGACACTGTGGCCACAAGTGGTAATTCCAAAAAACTAACTAACTGATGTATAATTCTTGTTTTATTCTGTGATTCTGTGGTGGTTGCTGACAAACACTGTTGATCGTTAGCCATCAAAAGGTCATGGTCATGTCGTACTACACTAATCAGCCACAACTTTAAAACAACTGATGGGTAAAGTGAGTAAAACTGATCAGCTAGTTGCAATGAGATGTTCTGCTGGGAAATCTGGTATTCATGTGGACGTTACTTTGACACATACCGTCCACTTAAACATCATTGCAGATCGAGCACATCCCAACATTGCAATGACTCCCCCGGCAACAGCACCTCAAATAGAGCTGCAACAAATAATCGATTAATCAATTAGTCGTTGTAGCTTTTCAATTGAAAAGCATTTTGTGAATCGATGAATCAGTTTAAGTAAAAGTCATAATTTTCTCTCAACAGTAAACTGAATATCTTCAGGTTGTGCACAAAACAAGACATTTGAGGACATCATCTTGAACATTTTATAGACCAAACAGGAAATAGTCATCAGATTAATCGATAATGAAAGTAATTATTCGATGCAGCCTTACTATGAAAGCTGCTCAGGAATGGCATGAGGACGATGGCAAAGTGGCTGAGATTTGCACAGCCTCCAAACTCCTCAAATCCTAATCCGATCGGGCATCCACAGAAAGCGCTGGAACATCACAGAGGCTTCACTCGTCAGGACCCAAAGGATCTGCTGCCAACTTTCCAGTGTCAGATGCAACAAGACATCCCCAGACCCCCAGTTCTCTGTTCACGCCCAAAGCTATTTTGGTGACACTAGCAGGACCTACACAGTAATAAGCAGGTGGCTTTAATGGCTTTAAATATACTGAACTAGTTAGAACTTTAACTGGTACTGAGGGTTCTAATACATTTTTAGGAAAGTATTCTTAGTGAGCTGCCAGACATTTTGATGACAGTGACAATGGATGAATCATCACCAGCATGTATGTGAAGCGCACACAAAACTCTGGCAAGATTTTTGCATGAAAAATTCTTAAAGCTCACTTAAAAGATTTTTGGACTTTATCAGTCACTGTAGAAGTAATCTGAAGTCTGTGTCATAGCGGGTGATTATCCAAACATCCTTATTCAAATTTATTAGACGCTCTCCTTCTAACTCTTGTCTCTCCATCTGTGCCCCATCCTCCCATTTTTCTCTGATACATAACTAATCGTCTATTACAGCAGCTGATGCATGGCGCTCTGCTGCTGAGCCCTGTGATCTAAGGCTTCACTGCAGCGTCTGCCCACTCTTGAGGGCTCTTAAAGCCGCTGCTCCCATCAGCGTGACTTCTGGGTGGGTGGGACGATGGCCCGATGCCTTCAGTCCAAGTCATTAGTTCAGTCATTGCCAGTGTTGCTGTGGTATAAATGGGTATATTGATGCGGTGCTGTTAGCGTGGCTGGATTTGTCCTAGCCGCAGGTAATGTTCATGCTAATCAGTCAGTGGCCACATGGCAAACGGCCACAAAGCAGTTACTGCTTGTCTTTGATTTCACCTCTGTATTCCTCTTTCCTTGTTTATTATTTCGTGTCGACAACAGTATCATACATTTTACATTCTTATTTACATAGCAGGATTTCCCCGCTGCATGATGGCGTTGTTCACACGCATGCTGTGCAGCAATCAACACCTCGAAATATTTATCTCGTTGTTCAGAATGACTGTATTGTACAGTGTACAGCAGCAGTGAAATATTCGTACTTATATTTTTATTTCTCCAAAAGTTCACATTCTGCCTTTAATTTTAATGACAGATTAAATCCTCAAAAGAGATTTTCTGCCACGCTTCAGACATTTTTTTCAGCTGCTCTTTGCACCTTTCTCTTGTACACATCCTAAAGATATTTAATCACATTCAAGCCAGACGACATAGTTTTCACTTTTTTAGTTCTTAAGAACTTTTTTCTTTTTCCTTAATCAGTGTGTTTTGGATCTTTGTCCTGCTGGAATATTCTTCTTTTGTCAAGCTTCTGAAATTCATGGTGCTATCTATAAATGTCAACACTTTTTGCACTTGAAGAGCATCATATCATCACATTCCCAGCTCTGTGCTTCACTGTCAGGACTATGCATTCACTGTGGTAGTCTTGGCCAGGTTCCTGCGAAACATTCTGGACTCCATCTGAGCCAAACATATTTATGTTGATGTTATCGGGCCAAAGAATGTGCTCTCAGAATTTAACAGGCCTTATTTCATGTTTTTAGCAAGTTTCTTTAGTTTTATCAAGTTATTTTCCAAGGACACCATCATAGAGGTTGATTATGCAATATACTTCACACTATCCGAGCTGTCACAGAAACATAGATTTCCACTGAAAACCCCTGTGCCAAGTCTAAAGCACTGGCCCATCTGTGTCTCCAGAGCTAAAATATAAAAGTAGTGAATGTCCGCTACATTATTTTACTCTGATTCATGGTGCTATGGCTCGCTCTATACCTCCTATACCACCTTACTACTGAGTTTTATTTGATCAAAAATTGTCCCGTATCTGTTTCTATCTTTGTGAAGTGTTACATTTTTCTCCATGTGTAGCCATGATGCCGACATGCAAATAGACCTTAGGTTCAAAATTGAGAAACTTCTGATGTTCGCAGGTCATTTTGCAACATGCAATTAGGCCATTTAGAAAACAGAAATATATTCAGTTTTGTTTCTGTGATCACAGGATGCTAAACTGTTTGCAGGTGTTTTTGCTTTTCTGGTACCGAGGCTCTAACCTGGAACCTGAATATTTGATATAGTCTTTCTAAAGTATTTGTTTTTGATTGTTCTTAAATACTCTGCTGTTTTTTTATTAGATTGTGTTTTGAATTTTGTGACATTTCAGTGATATTTCACAAAGGTGTACCAGCTTCTGTTGTATACTGAATGCAAGAAGAATAAATGCATTCTCAAATATTTGAAAGATATGTCTGGTCATATTCTATGATGCTGATGCTGCCAACAAATTTCACAAAAGACCAAATCCCACAATGAAATGCTTTACCAAGAATAGTCTGCGTACCCAAAGCCTGATATGGCTTCTTCCTCTGTGCCGAAGAGCTCCATTGTTGTTCAGAAAAAGAAGAAGGGAGAAAAAAAAAAACAATTAAAACACAATTGACGTCTGTGGCAGGGATAGATCAGGCTTCGACTGCACAGTCAATATTTGTCGGATCATTCAGGATCTGGAAAACGGAGATCTGGAGCACACAGTGATATTAAAAAGTACAGCACCTTATTAGAAGCTCTTGATATTACTGTGTGACCCAGAGCTCATCTGTCCAGATCCTGATCTGTTGTACTGGTACTGGTTTGGGCTTCAGCTGGCTGACACGCACCGACTTTTACCCCTTTATCATTACTTATTTGTTAGTTTTGACCTTTTCATTTGATTTCTTGAGAATAAGAAAAATAAAGAGGAGAACATCACCGGGCTTATCCTTGGACTAGTTCTCTTTTGCAGCGCTATTCATATGGGCCCTCTGAATCATCTGAAAGAAATCGTAAAATGCACTCATAAAACAACTGGTGGTCTTTTAGCCACCAGAGATGGTGGATTTTGTAATCCCTCTATGCACATGATCAGTAAGACCACATAAAAACAACAGTCGTTTTGGAAAGGACGGTGAAAAGGCAGATAGAATTTTGTATGTTTCCCACGTTTGACTTCCCTCTCTAAACACAGCGGTAGTATTTTTATTCTGGACTGTCTGAGTCATCGGCTGATCTGTGTGACACACTGAGATATTTATGTCTGTATGCCGCTCAGATTCCCTTGTGTATTAGCACAACCTTTAATGATGACTGTCCTGAACTCATGGTCCAACCTCTCAGTGTCTCGCTTTAAAAACCCAGACACATTCTGTCTGGCTTCACTGTGTCCTGAATGAATGAATAACTGGATACTGCTTTTATTTTTATGATACAGTCATTCATTGTCCTAATGATTGTGCAAGTGAAAAAGCTTTTTTAACCAAAATGATCATTTTGATCTCTATTATTTATCACAATTATTCATTGATTTTAGGGGCAATTTTTTTTGTTTTATTGCACTTTCATATTTAAACAGAAAACTGCTTTCATTTTGTGCTACATTCCTGCTAATGTGCGAATCTTTCAATCAAAATAACTGGTCCTTTTTCACGATGCATCTGTGCAAAGTAGAACATAACTAAAATTGGACCAAAATTGAATCAACAAAGCTGCTTTCATTTTATCGTATATTGTGACATTCTGTGTTACGCTGCTGTTGTGGATATCTCAGTTGACACTCAACAAGGCAACATTAGCAACTTCATTCTTCTTGGAATTCATGCATTCATTGTGCTGCAGTGAAGATGCGCTGCAAGGTGACACAGTGGTTAGCACTGTTGCCTCACAGCAAGAAGGTCGGCGGTTTGCGTCCCGGTGAGGACACCCGAGATCTTTCTGTGTGGAGTTTGCATGTTCTCCCTGTGCAGCGTGGGTTCTCTCTTGGTTCTCCGGCTTCCTCCCACACGGTCCAAAAACATGTTGAGGTTAATTGGTAATTCTAAATTTTTGTCTCTTTGGTTGTCTGTCTCTAAGTGTAGCCCTGTGATAGACTGGTGACCTGTCCAGGGTGTCCCCTGCCTTCACCCTAAGTCAGGATAGACTCCAGCCCCCCATGACCCTAGTGAGGGTTAAGCGGTGTATAGATAATGGATGGATGGATTGTGCTGCAGTTGGTGACTGGGAGACCTTAATTGGATATCTAGAGGAGTTTTCTATGAGCAGAGCAGGAATTTCATGTGTCAATATCACAGGTCATCTTTAATTGCGGGAAGAAACAATTGTGATTGAGATTCACATTCACTTCATGTTGCAGTTCAAAAATCATTACCAGCTGAAGACTGATGTTTACGAAATGGAAATGAAGAAACAGTATTGTTCTCGTCTTGCAGTCAAGAGCTTTTTAGCCACATAATTACAAAGCAGTGTGTGCTGTTCAGTCTAACCCTGATCCTGTGATGCTCTGTCCAGTGGTTAGATTTGACTCATGCTTTAATGTTTATTTTTTTCAAATGGTATCCATCACAAAGAGATAATCATTATGGTGAATTACTTGGGCTTATCACAGGTGTAGCTGGAGTTGCAAACCAAACAGAGAACAGCTATCGTTACTTTAACTGTGATGCTGTAGCTTTCTTTCAGTGGATGTTTCAGTTATGAACAATGACTCCACAACATCTAGTTCATAATATATCTCCTTGCTATGGGGAAAATGTCAGCTGCATATTAACCTACTCAGTCAAGGATGCTTAAATTTGCATCCTACAGTACAGTTTCATTCGGAACCCTCAAACTCGTCCTGGTCTTACTTTTGCTTTTGTCTTCTTAAAGGGCTGCATCTAGAAAACTGTTGATTGTGTTTTTAAATGCAGGACTTGCCATAAAGTTGTCCAGCCTGCTGGTTCTGGTAATGTCTGTATTCTCATTTTAAATTTTCCTAAACATGGGAACATAAGACTCACCTGGTTAACCTAGCAACCACATACAGCTTCATGTTATAACAAGGAGTTATTTCAGCTTCCTTGCTGAGAAATCATGTTGCGTTCATTAGTTTGGAGTGTTGGTCTGATCTTAATTCAATCACCACTTGGTATGATTAAGCTGTTGTTCTAAGAAACAGTCAGCTGCAGTTGTAGAAAATTGTAGACTCTTGTACTTCACTATTTTTCTGCTCAAAGAGATAAAAACTCTCACTTTCTTGTACTCCTTTAAACCAGCCACAGTCGTCTTGGGCGGAGGTACGCAAAGAATGGGCCTTTAGTGTTTCCACAAAATAATAATGGAGAAATTGTTTTGGTGGACCATTTGTGCACAGGGAGCTAAGAACTATGATCACAATGGCTAAATCACCATGAAAAAAGAAGAGAGCTTCCTAAAAAAAAAAGCATAAATGACGTGGCAGATGGCATGCTTATACCCACAGTCTACATCTGGTGAGTCAGGCTAATCCAACTGTTTAGTTGTTGAATGTGCAGACAACACGTGCTTCCATAGTTGTGGAATTGACACAGAATTTACCCAGAATCCAGTTGAAACACATTTTAGTTCCATTCAGCATTAGCGGCACTCATCACTCAATTTTTTTTTTTTTGCAGACTTGCAGCTCGTGATCTAACTTCTACCTCCCCAAGTTTTTATGTACACAGTCTTGTACCTTAGAGTTTTTTGTCAAACTGTGTATTTTCTGATGCATTTGTTAATCTTTCGGACTGATGATTTAACCAGAAGCGTTTCAATTGAACCATTTTAAGTGGGAACAGGACTCCCATCTGGATTGGATACATAAATGAAACACAATGAGGAGATTTAATAATGGAGACCAAGAGGAAGAGAAAAGAAGCGACTGCACTTTCATGATTCCTCTGGAAACTTCTTCCCTTTCAGTTTTTAATCAAGGGATTCTGTTTAATCTGCTCCTGTCTTTATTCCATTTCTTCCCTATGTTCTTCTCCTCCACTCTCGATCTCCATCTTAATTTCTCCCCCCGTCTCTCCTCTTCGCTCGTATCTCCTCTCCGACTGTGCACCTGCCTCTCCTCTCCTCTCCCCTCCTCACCCCTTCTTCCACTTCCTCTGCCGCTCTGCTGCCTACGCCTCTGTGTTCTCAGCCTTCCTGGAGGATTGTGAGTGTGCATGAACAGGCCCACTGATGAGATCAATTATCTATCAGCAGTCACAAAAGTATTGATTTAATACCCCGACACACTCACACCCACGTCTCTCTCTCTCTCTCCGTCTCTCTCTCTCTCCCCCTCTCTCTCTCTGCACTGCAGCGCTCCTTTTGTCCCTGCGGGCCTTGGGGAAATCAGAGGCTCTATGAGTACGCCCAGAGCTCGATTGTGTTTGTGAAATGTTCAAATCATGTCCTAAAATGGGAGCTGTTTAAGTGCGTGCGGAAGAGAGAGTGCGAGCGTCTATAAAGCTGGAAAGCCTCTGCCCCTTTTTCCCATGGGGTTACGCTCGGCGGAGACGGCTATTATTCTTTTATCATTGGGCTTTTTGTTGTCACTACACATCGCTCTTTGCCTCTCTTCCCTGTTGGCCTCATCCTTCATCCTGTCCCTCTCTCAATATACGTTCGGTGCCCCCTTCTCCTTTCCGCTCGGCCCCTCCGCTGTTTGCTCCCCGGCAGCGGCGAGGTGCTTTATGGGTTGTTTGTTAAGGCGTAGAAGCATAACGGGCTCCCCCCTTTTTCTCCCCTGTTGCCTCTCTTCTGCCGAGCCCCGGCCCCGGGGGGAATCGTTGGAGTGCAGCTTTTCCTTCTTTGCCACTCTTCTGTTGCATGATTTACAAGCAGTGAATGCATATGTGTGTGTGTGTGCATGGAAACACACACACAGACTCCCCAGAGTGCTTAATCTCTCCTTTCTCGTGACATTTCTTATTCTTTCACCCCAAAACAGCAGAAAGCCCATTCACACGCTGCAGCACAAACACTTACCTAAACGCACATTTAATACGGAAGGGTTTTTTTTCTTCCCCTCATGCAGCCACACACACACATCCACACCAGAGAGGCAGTGCGCCGCTACTGTCTGACTGCTGGTTTCCCCTCCATTATCCTGCGATTGGACAGTTAATGTTGCAGGAGGCAAGAGAAATGGAGGGAGATGGAGGCCCGCAGCTTCGACATTTACTTCCCATTTTTCCGCACGCACAGATCTGAACAGAACCCTCCCTTCGCTCGCCCATAAACACAAGCAAATACAGGGCGCATGCCGCCGCCGCCGCCGCCGTGCTCGGAGATACGCAGAAAATATATTTGTTTTCAAGCCTATTAATATGCATATGAAAGGAGAGAGCACAGTATTTTCTGCAGCCCTCGCCTAAAACACAGCCAGTTATTGCCCAGGAACGTCTCCGTCATTTATCAGAGCTTCACACCTGCAGTAAATATGCTTGGCTCTCTATCTGCTTGGTTTTATTATCTCATTATATACAGTGTACCTTAGGGAGTCGGTGCAGCAAGTGCTTTACTTGTGTGCGCGGTAGGACTGAGGGAAATCAGTGTGATGTTAACAGAAATATGTTTATAATGCTTATAATGTCTTTCATTGTACTATTGATAGATGGTGCCTTTTCTGTAATTACACTTTTGAATGGAATTGCAGATTTGGGTCGTAGAAGTCAGAGAAATAAAAGTTTCAAAATAAAACTGCCACAGAATTGTGGTTCATGAATCCTCCTTATATAACACATACAGTACATGTACTGAGCCATTTTAGTTCTTTTATTGCCATGACTGTAACCTGAAATTAGTTTGTTACTATACACTTTTTAGATTTTTGGAAATATAGTTGACAGAAATATTTGAATTTCACGCCCTGTGCTTCGTCTTTATTACAGTCAGTATGGAACAAAGAAAAGTTCTTCAACTCTCCTCATGTCATTTGAAAGAGAAACAGTTTTCAAGTTATCGGCTGCCTCTTCTCCAAACATATCCCAACGCAACTGCAGTTATGAGTTACTAGTCGTGAGTTCTTCTTCAGTTGTGTGCAGACCTGCTGAGTTTCCCTCGACACAGCTACAAGTTCAGCCGTTTGCCTTTTCGTCTGAGTTGTCAGAATGCACTTAACTGGCTTAACAGGCAGACAGATCACACATCACGGTCTCCTGTTGGAGCCAAAGTCATTATAACTGCCAGCATATTTTCTTAGTTTGACTGATTTGGGCTTTGTGTCACTTGACAACTGAGGATTTAAGATTGTTTTAGCTTTTTTTTTTTTATTGTGAGAAGCGTTCCAGATAGCTAGCCAACAGTTTGCCGAGCGAGCGGCATCGTGGCGTTGATTGACTGACAGCGGTTGTAGCAACATTGACGTGATGTGTCACAATATATCAGAGTTTCCATTGGCTCAAAGCTGGCAACGGTGTGTTTGTTTTATTGCACAGAGCAGCAGAAGCGGTTGTTTATGTGTATAGATGCCATTCTTATGTGTCAGTGCAGTTTTAGCAGTTTTGAAATTATTTTGTGGAACCCTTGGCAAGGTGTCGCTGACCCTCTGGGTTCCAGGGACCACGTTTTGAGAACCATGTGTCCAATGAATTCATCAATTAATCAGAGTAAAAGTTCAGCAAAAAAAAAAAAAAAACGTTCTCAGGTTTTTGCTCTGCTCACATTTATCGTCTGCGCAGCATCACATAATTTTAGCATAAATCACAAAAATAAAAATTACTTAAAATTATTATAACAATTATTTCTAGCTCTTATAAATGGTGTAATTTTGGCGTTTTTTTTTTGTTGTTTGTTTTTTTGTTGTTGTTTTTTATAGATGCATTCCAAATCCTCAAGCAGGCTTTTAGTTTGAGCATTAAATGAAAAAATAATGGCAATGATTTGAATTGTTTCTCAGTCATTAAGATTCTTAAAACAAAAAGAAATTCACATTTCAGTGCCGTATCAGTAAATTCTACATTCTATATTTTCCATTAAATCAGGCTATTTTGTGCATTGAGGATGATAAATTACACAGGATGGAGAGTAATTCTGTTGTATATAATTGAGGGGATTAGTGCCAAAGTGGGCCAAACCACATTTGCAAGAGTTAGAGAAAAATGGGGTCAAGATTTTGTGTTGCTAAAAAAAATCATTGTTGTTGGAGGAGTTGTAGGATGCATCCAAAGTTGTCCTACAGCTACTTTGTGATGACTTATTTAAGTTTTAATTTTGCCTTTCCTTTTGCTGAGCGCCGAAGCGGGCCGTACCATATTTTCTACTTTTTGAGAAACAAGCTGATTTAAGGTTTGTTTTGCTGAACAGCATTGAAGAGTTTACATGGGTCATCATAAGTAACTACAGATAGTTTTGAGGACTAAGGGGTAGAAATAGATGCTTGGTGGTGGTTAATTAAGTGTTTATTTTACCTTGCTGTAACTACGAGTTGAGTTTTCATGGGACTTGAGGTCGCGCTGTCCGCCATCTTGAATCACAAACACAAGCAACTACCTGTGCCCGTGATGTAATGGTCAGCAATTTCTGTGGCTTGGCCCGGTTTGCTACAAAATTTTCATGCCAAAGCCATTATGGGCCAAACTTCAAAGCCGCATTGTGACGTTACTAGTGGGCTGTTGGTTGGTCCACTTTGCCACAAACTAGTAGACCATAAACACTTATCAAGAAAACAGTAAGCTCCACTTTGGATTTTGTTGTGGTTTGGTCCGCTTTGGTGCTAAACCCCTTAATTTATCTTTGTCCTCATTTGAGATCTTAATGTTGAAGCTCACTGGTATGTCAGTGTTGAAGAAGAGAAGTGGATTTGTTCCTTGTGCCATCTCAATGATTCTGAAAACTAGTTTGATTTTGTTTTCTGTTTTACCTCTTTTCCTGGGAATTGTGCAAGAATCTGTTTTGTGAGGTAAAGATTGATGCAAAGACTTAGTCTGCCGTTCCAAGTGAAAGATTTTGGTTTAATCGTTTCGGTCATCAGTTGCTCGAAGGAAGCCTGGGATGTTATTGTGAAAGTACAGATAATGTTAGAAGGCATAAAAGCGGTGTCTTGTATGGAAGGTAGGCCAAATTTTTAGCATGACATGAAAATTGAAACTAAATAACCATTTATTTACATGGTACAACATGTACTCGTCTGTCAGGTCCAGCTGAAGTAAAGCTGAAGTTGCACAATTTAATTTAAGAGCTTTGCACCAATCCCCCAGCTACAGTACGGCATATCAGATTTAATTTAGCATGAACAATAAAGTCAGTGTGACAGTTATTAATGATTTTTTTTTTTTCCAGGATGTAAAGCTCTCGCCTTTTGTCCTCACTTACCCACAGGAATGTTTTGAATGGACGTTAACCCTCTGTCTCACTCCACGATAAGTGCTCTCTCATCACTCTTCCTCGTCATTGTTGCTGTCTGACATGATCTAATGAGCTGCTGAAGTAGGGCACACCACCCACTCTCCAAACCGATAAACACTGCGCCCCGCTTAGTTTTGCACAGACTTTGTCAGCCGTTCAGAATATGGTTTGAGTTATCACTTGATAATTATGCATAACCCCTTACGGCAGGCACTTTAAACTTTACTTGAAGTTTTATCTGAGGTAATAACTGCGCTTACATGCACATTAGTGAGCTAGTTTTTAATCTTTTTGGAGTTTTGACTTTATTCTGGATATCGTACCAATGTTATAAATGAGAAACATGGTTAATATTCCTGTGTACGCGATGGATACAGCGTGCTTCTGCTGAACATCTTTTGGTTTTTGGACAGCTGGTTTGACAAACAAGTCATCAACATCAACTTGGACAGTTTCTCACTGTTTCTTTTTTTTTTTTTTAGTAAGCCAAGCAGTTAATCAATAAGTGATGAACAGTTAAACCTCTGAACCCCCGTGGAGTTTCTTGGCATTTTTTGGGATGCACGATATATCAACGACCACAACGGTATCGGCCGTTATTAGTGTTGTTTTCCATATATCGGTCATATATGGGTCTGATAAACAAATTTAGCCGATGTGATATTGCTGCTATTTCACAGATGTTTTTTACTTAAATGGTCCTGGACTTGAACGTTAAATATGGTAAAATATGTTTAAATATGTTTTATGACCATGTGGTCTAGTTTGGTATGGGCTTCTTTTGAATTGTTTTCATGTTCTCATAGTGCTTACTTATACTCATTTTTCGGTGTGAACAAAAATTAAATATATCGGCATCGGTAATATCGGTTATCGGCGATATCAGAAATCTTAATATCGGATATCTGTATCGGCCAGAAATGTTAATTTTGTGCATCACTAATTTTTACTCAATTTGGCTCATTTTTCACTGAAATATCAAATCCTGCACCTCTGTGGAAACAGCACAACCATGACTGGAAGTAAAGAGAACTCTGGTATGACACAGTTATAATGCCATAAATCTTTTTTCTTTTTTTTTTTTTTTTTAAAGGAAAAAATTAATGTTTCTTTTAAAATATTTTGAAAAAGAAATTAATCAACATGTCCAACATTACTGTGTCCAGGGCTGTTTAAACACAGTTCAGCCGAAAAGTCCCTGAATTTTTGTCATGTGATTGTTGTTCACAGGTGAACCACGAATAGTTTCATTGTTGTGATTTTTTTGTTTTTTACAGAATCTGGTTAGGGCCTACAATTTTTTTGGTGCATTTTCAAACAAGATATGTAGCATAAACTAATTGTGACTAAGTTTCATCTTAAATTTGGTTTAACTGTTCCAACAAACCAAAAGTCACCAAGTTCAAGGATCACTGGACAACAAAAAAGCCAACGATTCTCCTTGTTTTTCTGATTTCTGGTGCAAGTAAATGGTGTCATTTTGATACCATGGCTTTTACACCCATCAGCAGGTTTTGGGGTTTAGAGGGGTTCATTTATAAAATCAGTCCTCAGTTGCAGGCTTAGTTTCACTGTGTCTGTTTAGACTTCCTAGAGGTCAGTTGCACCACAAGTACTATGTCGTAGCTTTCTATGTTCAATGTCGCTCTCACAGCATCTTCCTTCTCATCCTCTTTTTCCTCTTGGCTTCTCCAGACGTTTTAGGCCATCTGGACATATCACAGGGTGCGCAGGGATACACAGCCATGCCAGAACTTTTTTTTTTTTCTCATTGGCAGAGCGAGGATCCCTGTCGGCTAGGGCAGCAAAATAGAGTGCAAACGTCAAGAGGGTCAAAGAGTAAAGGGCAAAGATGCAGAGAAAAAATAGCAGGAGGAGAAAGTGCAGCAAGGGAGGAGCGAGTCTGTGGTCCGTTGCCTGGCAACACAGCATCATTCAGAAAGACGGTGCTGGGGGGGTTGAAAGGGAATGGGGACGTGAAGAGGAATTGATTGAAAGGGGGTTTTGCAGACGTCCACAAGGAAAAGAGGATGATGGTTTATAGCAGCAACAATGACTAAACATCAGACTCATTAGCACTGTTGAGCTGTCAACGCAGTGTGTTGACCTTTATTTTGCACACAATTTTTAGGTGTTACTTTTTTTCTTTTTTACATTTTTAGATTAGCTCATGTACCAAAGGAATGCTTACTTTCATATTTATGCCTGACGCTCCTCACTTGGAGGTCTTTAGCTTTTTTCTGTTGGCGTCTTCCTGGAGATCCCCTCACCTGGTGGTCTTGGGCAGCCCTCTTTGTCTTCCCGTGAGGTTGTCGTGTTAAAAGCTTCTCTGGTAGCGTTTGACACCTCTCTTTCTCCTTTCAATTTGCATCTGCTGTCGATAGTTGTTGTGTCCTTGTGCACAGATCATTATTGCTGATCTTGTCTGGCCAATGGACATTAAGATCTCTTCTTGATGATAACGGTTTGCACTTCATTGATTGTGATCGTTGTCGGTCTCCAGCTTTCAACACCATAAAGCTGTTTAAATGTGGGCTAAAATTTCTTATGTTTGTTTACTACTTTAAACAGGGAGGTACAGATGCAAATGGCAAAGCAAGAATAGATGAGACCAGGACAGCTTTTTTAAAGCTGAAGAACATCCACAGTGACATAGCAATGAATACCTAAGGAATTGCAAACAAAAGAGCATGTAGAAGTACAATGAACTTAGATTTTTAGTGTATATTTCATATAAGACAGGCAAAGTACAGCCTGCAGCAAAGTAAACATATGTTCCGGTTAAGAAGAAGAACAGAGCAGA
Organism: Stegastes partitus; assembly: GCF_000690725.1. Taxonomy (NCBI): domain Eukaryota; kingdom Metazoa; phylum Chordata; class Actinopteri; family Pomacentridae; genus Stegastes; species Stegastes partitus. Next base: position 139,460 of record NW_007579375.1, on the reverse strand, counting down.
AAATTATCAGATTATGTCTTTTCAGGCAGACAGAAGGCATCTTTGAGATCGTAAAAGTACTTTCAAAGACACAAACCACTGCTGGATAATATATTTAACAGTCTGAGAGGCTACAGCCATGTTAGGGTGGCTACATGCCCACAAAAAACATGCAGATGTTTTGCCAGTAAAATATTTACCCTCTTATTTTAATGAGCATTTTCTCTTTTTTTTCTTTTTTTTTTTAAAAAAAAATGGCACTAAACACAGAGTAGAGCTGAGGTTTCCTGTGCACAAATTGAGTTATGAATCTGATAACGACTCTTGATGAGAATTTCAAATCGCTAATATTATTTAAAAAGTCTGTTCAAAGCTTCATAGCACTCGATCCGGCGGTTGTTGAGATACATTAAACTGTAGTGGACCGACTCTCTGCTGCTGCTGTTATAGTCTAAAATTAATGCTTTGACTTTTTCCCTTTTGGTTTGCGTAGAGAACACTGCGTCATTCTGACTCACGGAGCAACAAGTGCAGAGGTTACAGATGGAGCAGGCCATCACCTAAATCTCATGTAACAATCAGGACAAGAGGGAACAAGCGTTCGGCGTTTCCCAAAAATGTTTCTGTAAGTCGTGGACAGGATACGGTCTGTTCTCGTCCTCTGCCCTCTCTTGTTTCGCTCAATCTCCACACTACCATTAACTGTCTTATTTGGCTCTCATAATGTCTCCTCTCCACTGCTGTAGTAGAGAGAGGTGAGTCAGCAAGAGACAGATAATTGGGCGATAAGTAGAGGGTGGCAGATGAAAATGAGGGAGGGAAAAAAAAAAGAACATAAAACCCCCTTTTTTTTGTTTTTTTTTACAGCAGCGTGAGGGAGTTCAGACTCATTGCAGAGACTTGAATCATGATTGACGATTAAAGAAGTGTCGATAATCTATGCAGCTGCAGCTTGTGTGTTTGCAGTCGCGCTCACGTTGTCACATGGAGGTGATGCGTCCGCTGCGCTTCCTCTTTTTGTCTGTGAGCAAAGCCGCCTCTCATGTGTTTATGACCTGCTTATTACTTGTCTGCCCAAGTCTTGCTTTTTCAGGTATCTAATTTTAAACATGTCTCTGTCTCCCTCTCAGCTGATTTCCAGTGACGCAGATGGGGCCATTCAGCGGGCAGGACGCTTCAGGGTGGAGAATGGCTCGTCAGATGAGGTACGTACAATATAATACGCTTTTGTGCGCATCTCACCGATCGCCTCTGTCGCACTAACGGCAGCATGTGACGAGCAGCCGTCAACGCCAGGCAGTAAATGGTGCATGTGTTTCTTTTCTTTTCTTTCTTTCTTCTTCTTGTTGTGTGATTATTTTTAAAGTAGTAACTTAGAACAACTAGTTTTAATTGAGGCAGTAACATAGCGGACATCTATCAGTGATGACTCATATTTTCTTGAAGTGGTTTTTGATGAGGAAGTTGGTAACACTAACATGTCTGAAGTGAAGTTACACCCAACATCAGAGTGTCTTAGTATAGCATAAAGAATGGACGCAAAGAGCAGCAACTCTACAGCTCTCTAATTGTCAGGTTGTATGAAGGCGGTATTGATTTTCTCATTATGGCTCAGTAAAACACAAATATTCCTTTAACATGACTCATGTAGTGGGGTGGCTCAGTAGTGCAGTGGTTTAGCAGAGCTCTGAGGTGGAAGTTTTAGAAAAAATATCTGTAGAATGGTATTTTCTCATCATGTGGTGAAACACTGGGAAAGGCATCAGAAATACCTTATTGCTTTGGATGATGCTCTGATCCGGCTTTGCACTGAACATAATTTGGTTTTAATGGTCAAACTGTTTAGTCATGTTGCCTCATAGGATAGCAACAATTGCAAAACACTGCCGACAGACCACCTGTTTTTGGTCATTCTTCCTGCAGCTGAAATGTTTCCATTCGACTGACATTCCTGCAACCAAATCTTCCTTGTCAGTGCTTCTCTTTGGTTCCTTGCTTTTTTTCACTGTGCACATCTGGAGCCTGCATGTCGACAAACTCCATGAATAAAGAAAAAACTCCAAGTACCTTTAAATCTGAATAAATTCTGTTCCTCAATTCCTGATATGTTTGAGTTAAGTAGCTTTAGCTGGATGCAGTGTGACTATGCTGAAACAATATATTGTGCAGCTCTACCATGAACACAGCTAATCTTATCATACTACTTTCTAACCTGTGTAGGAGGCATTTTAAACATGTTTAGCTGTTGCCCTTGTTTAAAAAAAAAAAATCTGTCCATATGTGTCCACATGACAAAATTGACATTACGAAGACTGAATCCTCAAGCGGATCCTCGTGTAGCATAACTCAGACATGCCACCCGTGAAAAGAGGTCACAGTTACATTACTTATTAAATGTGTTGCATTATTGCAAAACTTGCAAAGGGGAAAAGTCTGTATATAGTTCAAGCCGATGTATATGTCTAGAAATATTAATGGAAAGAACTGCACAGAGTAGAAATGGTCTCATGTAGACTCTCAGTGTAACTCAATGCAGGACACTTCATCTGTATTTTATAGTGGTGCTAACCTAGTCTTCAATAATGCAGAGAAGTCGTGTTGACCTTGATATCTCTGCATACGAAAGGTCTTTCCATGAGATGTATTCCTCACCAGATCTCATAGAGTTCCATATGGTAACAATTTGATGGCCAGCTAACCAACTTCATTATGTCAAACTCGCTGCAGCGTTTCCAGTGTTTGTTTTTAAGTCAAAAATGCAGCAGATGTCATGCTATATGACACAGGGAGCCTCTTACAAACCTTTAGCTTCCCACCATTTTATCGAGAATCTAGATTATTTACATGATGATGCGACTCTGATAGTGTGGAGGTTTGGCTGCGTCTCATTTCCTGCCCTGTGCTGTAATCTGTGCTGCTGTATTGTTTAACAGTTTTCCACAGTGTAGACTGCTGCGACTCAAGCTGTGGCCATCATGATGACAATGTGGTGTGTGTGTGTGTGTGTGTGTGTGTGTTTGTGGCAAACAGACTTCGGACTACACTCCAGGAACCTGGAGGAGAACCGATGTCCATCTGGAGAATCCAGAGTACCACACCAGATGGTTCTTTAAATACTTCCTGGGAAAAGGTCAGTGCTGCTCTGCTGTTCTCTGTCTAAAAACACACTCACTCACAAAAACACAGAGTTTGTATGAGAAAGACAGAAGAATTAAAGGCATGAGAAAGAAGCTAGGGTGCTGGTTTTTAGATGTTGCAGAAATAAAACATGGTCTGAATGTCTTCCCTTGTCTATGAGCGCTTCTTATCTCATGAAGTCAGTGTCATGCTGCACCGCTCTTCATTCAAGGCCAAAACCTGTTAGCATGCAGCCATATCCCCACGAGAGTCTCAACTACACTCTAATCCCGTACACCGCCCAGGGAGAAGGCCCACGGAGGACAGACAGTCTCACTAGACGGGAAAGGCTTGCCTCTACAAGATAACACAATGAAGATTGGACTGTGAGCCCAGCTCTGTGCAGCAAGCTGGCAAAAGCAGGAGTTTGTTAAAAATACATTCGACTCGGTCACCTGTTCCTTCACCTTTCTGACCCTTCATGGTTTCGCCATCATTAACGCCCTGCCTGTTTTCTCAGACTCACTGTGTGGGCGGTGATGCATGTTGCGAAACATGTCTTTCCTCTCTGGCTTTCTTTACCATGACTTGTATCAGGACTAAACACCATCAACTGAAAGGCTCAGATGAAGGACGAGAGCTGGAGATCGATGGCTGTACATGAGGGATAAAATTAGACAAGAGTAAGTCAGCTATGGAAGGAAAAGAAATCCCTTTTCTCCTCCAGCCAGGGTCTAATCATGCTATGGCATGGGCAGTTTAAAATGAGCCATGTCTCAAGAAAGTTGGCTCGACCTGTTTGGACTGCAGCTGAGCCATCTGTGTCTCACAGCCTGAGCAGAGCCGACTGCATCACACAACACAACACATTATGAACCGGAGGCCAGTTATTCTAACACAAGCACTTCCTGCCTGATGAAGACCCAACAGCAAGACGATGGCTTCACTTCTCAATTCCTACATGATTAAGCTAAGAGTGATACCACAGTTTATCCCCCTTTGTTTCCCTGTTGTCCTGCCTTAAATATGACGATAATTACCAATTATAGAAACGCAGAACGTGTTCTCTTGTAACCAAAGGAGATGCTCAAGCGAGCTGCACTAGTGGAGCAAAACCTTGTAAAGACGTTGGTCGCCTTAAGCATAAAATCATGGCTAACGAAGACTGAACAGAGCCGGAAACCAAACGGAGAAAGAAAGCGAAATTGTGGAATTAAAAAAAAAATGTTTAAGGGATAGAAAGCATTAGAGGAGGACAAAGGAAGAGGCAGCAGAGATCCTGCATCTAATTGGGTTGGGAGGTCTGTCCAGCATTGTTTCTGAGGATGTTGCCCTGTCAACCGGGGAGGCAGCAGCATGAATGTGTGACTCTGCTGTGGTGGTGTCAGGAGACCTTTGTATCTGGGGGGGCTTGAGTGAAAGGGAGACAGGAAATAAGGAAAGAAAAGGTAGGAAGGAGGCCAAAGTGGTAAAGAAAAAAAAAAACAGACCAAGACAGCAGAGGATAAAATACGTAAACATTTTAATGGGAAAGGATAGAAATCAGGCATTAAGAGTAAACGGAAATGTGTAAAAAAGCACATTTTATACTCCCGATAAATAGAAGTCAGTTCACCAGGCACTTTAATGTTTTGATCGCGATGTCCACACATGTTAAATATCTTTTGTTCATGTGTAATATTAACTGTGTATTCTCTCTGTTGCCCTCAGTCCACCAGAACTATGTGGGTACAGATGCAGAGAAGAATCCCTTCTACCTGTCAGTCGTCCTCTCAGACCAGAACAACCAGCGGGTTCCTCAGTACAGAGCCATCCTCTGGAGGAAGACGGTGAGTCCACCATCACTGCCTCCCACTCACCTTGCCGCAGAGGTGGAAGACTCAGAAGTAAAAAAAAAAGTAGTAAGAAAATAATGTAAAACAACTCCAATACTCATTAAAGGCCTGCATTTCAAACTTCTAACTGACCTGTGGTTGTCCTGTGGAGGAGTTGAAAGGATCCTCTGTTGTGTTTGTTCTGCACTAGCGAGTAAACCTGGATGTAAATGATGCAGGATTTACAATGCTTTGCATATGTTACACATCAAAGATGTACCTTCAGTTCTGATCAGCCTTTTGACAAACCAAGGAAACTCCATAATCCACCTTTTTTTTTTTTTTTTTTAAAGGTATTTTCAGCAAATAGTGACTAACCCTGTAAACCCCCAAACCAGCCAGCAGGCCTAAATGGCATCTTGTCTTAAAAAAATAAATAAATCTACAGGCGTACATTTACTAAAAGAGAAACTGTAAGAACAGAAAGAAAAGTCAAAGGTCAGTAGTAAAATATCTGTAGTATATAGAGTCACTGTTTTTTGTTTCAGTATTGATAACGCTGGAGAACCTGGCAAAAATTTTGCACATGTTGATTCCAGGTTTTTTCACTTTTTGTAATATGAATGGTCAAAGTAATTCAACAAAAAAAAAAATTCTGCAGAGAAATAGTTAATAGTTTTACCGATTTCATTTGCAAAAAAAAAAAAAAAATCTCTCTGGTGGAACACTAATAGATATCTGGTTCTAACTGGGAACTGCTTTTATATAGAGGACAGAAAGTCCAAAATGTTGAGAACCACAAGTTTATTGTTACAAAATGTATTATATTACTTTTGCTTTATTTATGCTACAACTGAATCTGAAAAGTAACTCCTCTAAATTCTAAAGTAGAATAAACCGTGTGTAGCCAAGCAAAGTACGAGCACCTCATAACTGTGCTTGATGTCCTCAGTGACTCTCCAGCGTTAGCTCACAGGATTTTCCTCCACTCAGAAAGAAGGGAACTGAAACTTTTAGTACGCTGCACATGAGAACATTTTCTACTTAAACGCACAGTTGTAGGTGGTGTTTTTTTTCAGCGATCTGAATGTGAGAAACCACAAAGTGGTGTCTAGAGAGATGCTACTCCACGTTTGAGTCACCGTGCATGTAGGTGTGTGTGTACGTGTGTGTGAAATGCACGTTCATCATTGTGTGTTTGTAGTTTAGTGATTCAGTTTCATGACCAAGATAGCTTGGATCTAATTTTAGCCTCCAGCCTCGTCTGGAACCTGATTAGGGCGGTGCACCTCCGCTGCCTGATCACATTGATTTGTCTTGTTTCTGTAAGACTCTGACCGGTACAGGATGTTGTTGTTGTTGTAGAATAGAACAACTTTGTGTTGGCTTTTATTACTTTGGTTTAATTTGCAATTATTCTTTGACTAATTGAAGAAAATGTTGTGTGGTCTGAATTTCTTGTGAGTAGTGCTGCAACAGTAGGGTAGCAGTTTCTCGTTTAGCCTGGAAAATCAATTTGCGAGCTACATAAAGGCATGTTTTCAAAGAGTGAAAGGTGAATGAAACCCGCTGTGCTAAGAGTTTGTAATCCCTGATCTGTGTCATTCTTGTTTGCTCAGGGCACTCTGAAGATCAGCCTCCCCTACAGCCCGACCAAAACACTATCAGTCAAGTCTATCCTAAGGTGAGAGTTGCAGCCCGACACAGTTCTCTTTACAATACATGAATGTGAATTAATACTGTTGTTATCTCACGCTGCTGCTGGGTCATGATTATTTGCATAAAGTGTTGCCGAACATGACTGAAATCAGCGTCTCAAACCCAACCGGTCTATATAAAAGCGGCCCAGTGTTTTTCTGTCCACCGTGTTATACACTGTTATTAATGCCATGTACCGTGTTTGGGACCAAGCTGCTTGTGTGTGTGTTATTTTAATAAAGTAGGGTATGATGTGTTTTTGTTTCAGGGTGAGCTGCACACACACACACACACACAGAGCTTGGTTGCAAAATATGATTGCATCCACAAAACTGTGAACACTTAACTTCAGTCACAGTCAGAGGAAATACTCACCAGTGTTTTGCTCTCTGTAGCTTTCAAGTGCAAGAAGAAAATTAGCTTTCAGTCCAAGTGTGTTTGTGGTTAAAATAATGTAACATGATCTCCACTGTGACTTTTGGATAATTGAACATCTCTTATGAACAGATTTAAGCTTTTACAAGGCCTTTATTTCATAGCTTTGATTCACCTGCAGATTATTCTCTTGATTGATGGATTCATAATGTGTCTATCGTAAGGCTTCAAAGCATCTTTTGAGGACCCCTAATTCAAGACAGTTTCTTTGAGTTGAGCCCTCGCTTATCCACGTTGCAACTTGTGGTTAACTGATGAGAGAAGCTAAAGTAGAGCGATACATTATTTATAGAGTGTTTACCTTTTATAGAAGAGTTCTTGTTTATGTTAACCTGCTGTATATCCCATTAATATGACTATGGTGGCTCCAAGTGTCGTGCTAACTTTGCACTGCACACTTTCGTGGTAGAGCTTCGGAGACACAACATTTTGCATGGGACCATTAGCATGAGCTGTGGGCAACCTGTATGGGAAGTAGGTGCAGTGTTGTGGAAAGTGAGTGACTCTAGTGTGTAAAATAAGTCATCTTACCAGCAAGTAGCTGCAGCCACTGTGAAGTTTATACCAACAGGGTGATTAAGTTGCAAAAGTCAGCCACAAAATGTGCACATATGCCTAAGTTTGAAAGTTTTGTACCGTGTTTCCTGCTTGAAAAAGAAAAAGCAGATATAGGCGTAGTTGATGAAATGTTGCAAAACTACTACTCAGATAGTAGAGGTTACCACCCAACAGGCCAGACTACGATAAAGTCAGTATGTGTAAAACTAGAATTCTCCGTAATAAAAAAGGGAACAAATCTTTGAATCATGATAGTGAGCAGCTGAACCTGATCTGCCCAGCAAAATTTTAATTCAAGGAAAGCCCTAGTCTATAAAATGCCTGTTAGAATTGCTGAGAGCTAAGCTTTGCCAGTAAGAAAAAGTTTATTACTATATTACTACTATATTATAAGGGGCAATCATAAAGTTCCAAGACTGTGTTTATAAAAAAATAAAATAAATGTGCCCCTAATGTGTCATGCACAGTTTGCATTGGGGCTCTGAATCTCCTAAAATCTTACAAAACAGTAATTCCAAAGCTTGAATTTTATGTTGAGAAAGATGAAGAAGAACCCACATCTAGTGAGTCGGGCAGGTGGGGAGTGACGGTTATATTGTTGTGGCTAAGAAATCTATGGCAATCACCATGCTGACTGGACGCACAGTACATCATGTCATGGTTCAGGCTGTTAACTCCGATTGTTCACCCTCAGATTCCCCAGGTCTTTAGAGTAGAGCTGTGCCTTGACGCTCCAGTGTTGGGGGACTAATTCCTGGTGCACAACCACATGAATGTCAAGGTGCTCTCCTAACCTAAAGCGCCTTGTAAGGTCTTAGAAACCGTGGGATCTTCCACTGTAGCAATTGCTGTGACTTCTGTTGATGGTAACCACTGACCCACCATTCATCCCCAGTGATGATCCTCAGCCGCTGATCGACACAGAATCTGATGTTTTATTCTCTGCCTCACTTTGCAGCTTATGGAGAAATCACAAATGCTTCCTACCAATGGTCCCATCGTGTTTAACTCAGGTCGTGCTGCCGATAATACAGGATCACATGGTTTCCAGGATCATGATAGTTAGCGCGAACTGACTAACAAGCAACAAATCCTCAAATTGGACAGCCTTAAGCTAGACACTGGTCTTTGTTTTTGTTGAAAAAAAATGCATAAATTCATTGACTATTTGTTTTAGTAATCATTCTAATTGGAAGTAGAGTGCCAGATGCATTAGAACATCTTCTAGCCTTGTAAAGAAAATCACCCAACTGACTGAAAAACATCCCACTCTGGCAACACTTATTATATTTTCACACTATATTTTACACAAGAACCTCACATGTATTTTCTGGTTATTTATACCTTCAAAAAGATGTTTCCAGCAGCAGATGTCCTGAGCGACTAGTAACAGGATATAAAAAGATGCATGAAACAGGAGATTGGAGATTATAAATTCCTCGGGCTGAGTGGTGTCACTACTCAAACTCTGAATGAATACAAATGGTACAAGCTGGATGAGAAATCCCCTGTATCAGCTATCATTTTTCTGTGTTAGCCTTCGGGCTATTTGTCTTCCATCAGCCTTAAACATCCCTTTCTCTCTTCTTCCACCCTTCCCTTTCCCGCTCCTCCCGCTCCTCTTACAGTGCAATGAACATGGACAGGTTTGAGAAAGGCCCCAGGGAGATCCTCAACCCGGAGATTCAGAAGGTGAGAGTGACACCAGAGCATTGGCCCGCTTTTAATGAAATATAGCACCGGTCCATTTCATGCCAAGCCTGATCAGCAACACCTAAACTTTATAATATCCTCGGGCTGTGTCATCTCTAGCTGGTCAGTGTGAATGATAGTTATGTCCTCTTTCCCCAGGATCTGCTGGTGCTGGAGGAACAGGAGGTATGAAACCACACTGTGTTTACAGCACACTGCTGCCGTTTGGTTTCTTGTTTTGGTGATCCTGCATTTATTTTTATCCATCCATCCATTATCTATACACCACTTAATCCAAGGTGGCTCGGTGGTTAGCACTGTTGCTTCACAGCAAGAAGATTCGTGTCCCGGTGAGGACGCCCGGGATCTTTCTGTGTGGAGTTTGCATGTTCTCCCCGTGCAGCGTGGGTTCTCTCTGGGTTCTCCGGCTTCCTCCCACACAGTCCAAAAACATGTTGAGGTTAATTGGTGATTCTAAATTGTCTTTAGGTGTGAATGTGAGTGTGCTTGGTTGTCTGTCTCTAAGTGTAGCCCTGTGATAGACTGGGGACCTGTCCAGGGTGTCCCCTGCCTTCACCCTGAGTCAGCTGAGATAGACTCCAGACCCTCACGACCCTAGTGAGGATTAGGCGGTGTATAGATAATGGATGGATGGTTACAACTTGGGGAAGCCATTGATGTTGAGGAGGAGTGCTGTTGCCATAATTGGGCTTGGTCTAGAACAAATGTGAGATCAGTGCCATGTGTCAAAGTAATATCTAAATGAATGCCAAGACCTAAGGATTCCCAGCAGCTGCACTGTTATGAAATGATTCATGTTAAACATTCACCTCACAATAGTTTTTAATAATGTGGCTGATCGGTGAAACTGATCCGTCAGGAGAGAGTCAAGTAGTTTCCTGAATATCATCATAATCTACAAGTTTTCTTTACAATCACCAGAGATGTGATAGCTCTATGGGCCAATTCATGCTTTCCACATCCATTTGCACAGACTGATATTCCATCAGTTGAACAAATCAAAGCACCTCCCAAGTCTGGCAGAGAACACTTTAATTTCAACTCCAGCTTAATGATGAATTCTAGAGATCTTAATGGCCAAGACTCTCCTTGTGCATCCTCTCCTCATACCAGACATTTGTTTTAAGCACCACATGTTTTCTGGCTGATGTGTATTCAGCACACTTTGCGGACAGTCACAATTTGAGTGGATGATAAAATTTACATCACGTGTACCCTCGCAGACGTGCAAAGCATGAATTGACCTTCAAAAATGTGTGTCACAACCTTTACCTGTTCTTTCTCATTTACTTCACTAATGAGCTTCAAAGATGAAAAATTAAGGGAGGAATCTGAACCATAGGATGAAAGTAAATGATGTTGAATCCTGGAACCTTTTCAGTGTCTTTTATGTCAGATTTTGAATATGAAATGTATAAATTCTATTAAAAGAAAGGCATGTGCTGTTAATAATTGAACTATTCTGACCCATGTGTGATTTTGTAGGGTTCTGTCAACTTTAAATTTGGTGTACTATATGCCAAAGATGGACAGCTCACAGACGACGAGATGTTTAGCAACGGTAAATCCCTCGATGTTTACTTTTTTTTTTTTTCAGTGTTTACTCAAAGCCATTGAAGACACTTCAGCCACTTTCCCAGACATGGATTAAGTCTAGTCGTAGACAAAATGAAAAGTACAATGAAGAGCTTTATTGAAAGAAGTTTTGGACTATGTTTAATCCACGTCTGAGAAACTGAGCCTTTGACATTTCGAGAAATACGCTTATTTGCATCCTTGCCGAGCGCAAACACCATATGTCTCACTTTGTTTATTGCATCCAGCGAAGCAATCCAGCTTATAAACTCACTAATGTTAGTTGGTGAGCTTCCAGGCTAGCCAGACTTCCCCTGTTTGCTGTCTGTTGTTCGACGCTAATCACCTGCACTCATGTTTCGAACACAAGCAATGAGAGTGGTATCGATCTCCTCATCTAACTCTCAGCAAGAAAGAGAATAAGCGCAATTCCCAAAATGTCAAAATTTCCTTTAACAAAGCACTGCGAGCTACAATAGAAGATGCCCGCTGAGTGAAAGCTCTGTGTTTGTTGTAGAGATGGGCAGCGAGAGCTTTGATAAGTTTCTCAATCTGCTGGGTGATTCCATTACACTGCAGGGATGGGCAGGTTACCGCGGAGGGCTAGACACCAAGAGTAAGAACACTCGCATCTGCTCACTCACATTTTATTACCGTCACTTTAAAGTAAAGGCTGTTCCCGATGCTAATTCTTTCTTCTTTGTTGCTGGTTTTTTGTCTGCAGATGACACTACAGGAATTAAGTCCATCTACACGGTGTATCAAGGCCATGAGCTCATGTTCCACGTGTCCACCATGTTACCGTACTCTAAAGAGAACAAACAGCAGGTGTGTGTGGTTGGTTGTGGTCCGTAATGTGTTATGTATTTATTTTCTTTTGCTTCAGTCTGCTCTCGCGTTCAATCAGTGAGATCTTCCACCATTTTGAACCATTCCCAACTGAATACTGTGAAGGTGCAGCATTTTGTGCGTTCATGGTGTCCAGAGGATGAAACCTCATGACTTTGATAATCCCCTGATCTTTTCTCTAGAGCCACCATAAGGTTAACATTCGGGCTTTACTGTGAAATCAAATTTTCCTTAAATTTAGTCTAGAAATTCATATCCTCTGCAGGTTAAAGTGTAAAACTTGTGTCATTTAGCTTAGAAAAGATCCCACTTTAACTGTGCATTGACAGGAAGCCAGTTCAATGGCAGCCAACGTAGCAAATGCAGTGACCTTAGGAAAGCAAGAGGCAAAAAAAAAGGATATTATTGCTTCATTCAGTCATGTATGATTGAAAAGGACTAGTCCTTAGATATGACACATAATTTGATTTCTTAGGATAAAAAAAGACATTCCGGTGGTCACTAATAAGGAACAGTGTGTGCTCATACTGCATGTGGCTGCCGGTGTTGTTGCATGACTCCCATCTGAGTAACAAGAGCTGCAGTCATGCACTGTGCTGTGTCGCAACATAATCCTTTTATTTTAATTGTCGAAGATGTAGGGTTAAATTTCACTCCCCCATACAGAGATGTTAGAGGAAAAAGAAAAAGAAAGCAGCTATTTTTATACTCGCTAGTAGTGGTGCCAAAGAAGTGTCACGCTAAACGAAGGGCTAACATTAATAAATTACCCTCTCTTGGCTATGATTGTGTTGTTTGTCTCTTAGATAATGAAACATCCTGTGTGTATCCCTGACATTTTGGATGGGTTGAAGCCCTAGAAAATAGCTCAGTGTCCAAAATAGAAAAGGTTAATCTTCAGCCTCTCAGGCGTGAATGTTCTCATTAAATTAGAGCTGTCAGTCAGTCAGTCAGTCCATGAAAAGAAGAGTAATTGGCAACTGTTCTGATGATCAGTTGGCACCAACTTACCTGCAAACATTTGATAGTTTTGGGGTTTTTAAATGTGTGAATTCAATACTTTAGTTGGTCCTGCGCTATAGTGAAATCAAGATATTTGAACTGTTCATTGAACAAAACAGGAAACCAGATGACATGTATGTGTGGCCTCCAGTAATGCCGTTTTTTTTATTTTTTTTGCTGTTTTCTGATGTGCTATAAACCAAAAGATTAATCTGTAAATGATGAAGCAAATAAATCAGTAATGGCAATGTTTGTTAGTTGCAGCATTACACTGAATTTTATGGCAATCTGTCTTTTAGTTTCTTATACATGAGTGGAAGTTAGGACTGAATGATGGCACCAGGAGAGATGTAGAAGGTTCAAAAATGCTTTGGAAATGGCAATTTTTATTTATTTTTTTCATTATATCATTATTTTTTTGCTGATTATTGATATTCAGCTCTTGTAAAAGCATCATTAATGTGTTTAAATTAAATTGTTGGAGATCCTCCATGCCACATTGCCATCACAGGTTAAAAAATGTACATATAACTTTTTAATTATTTCAAAAATTATAAATATTGCCATTTCTAGGGAGAGGATGTGTCTGTGAGATTATAATATATAAGCAAAATCGAGATGGCAAAACAAGCAGGTGAAGAGTTAGTGCAGAAAATGCGGTCAGTGTTGCTGCCTCTGAAGTTTGGAGATCAAAGAGTTGAAATTATCACTGCTTCTTAAAGTGTTTAAGTTATTTAGACCTTGAAAAATGTTAGAATGACACCCTCTTCGTTTCATCAGGGTGATGCAGACAACTTTAAAGCTGCTGTAATTCATATTTTTTATGGTGAAAGTGGTTGTTTTACGGCACAAAGCTTTACTGTTTTAATTGTCAGCTGCATTTTAGTGAAAGAAGCTTAAGCAAACCCAGTAAAGCCTTGCAACTAACTAGAGCATTTTGCAGCCGAATATAAAAAATATTTCCCCCAGAACGCTTCTCCACTGAAGTTAAAGAAGCCACCTACGTCAAACTGGAAAGACCATCTCTCAACAGAGGTGGAGGTCTGAGGCATCACCTCTCACCTGTTTACAGCTCAGTCCTAAGGTCTCTCCCCAGGAAGATGAAACCACATCCACACCTCGCCACAAAAGACCCTAATGAACCCCATTGTGTCAGGGGGAGCACTAACGACTCACATAACGAGGGGGAGGAGGAACAACCCCCCAGTTCAAACTCAAACTCAGGTGTTAACGGCTCCTTTAGGATTTGAGTATCTGGAACTCCCAACTAGTCAGTCAGAACTGATGAAGCCTCTTGGATGAGAGGTGAAACGTCTTCAGGGAACTCAAGCAAGTCCAGTTGCTACGATTAATCTACCAGAATAGTTAGTGTGGACCAAAGATACTGTGCCATCTGAATGGAATAGATGCATGCAGATGTGCTAAAAACAACAACAGGAAGTTAGTTGGAGTGACTATTTTACAAATATATTTAGATATTTTTAGAGTGAGCTGCTCTTTGTGATTCATTATCTCCACCGTTCTTGCAAGCAAACATCCGCAAAACAGGTTAAAAAGAGAAAACGCTCCTCTAAGTTTCCCCACCTCCAGTGACATTCTGCTGTACATCAGCTAGAAACTGTTTCTGCATGGAGCCAATTTATCTACTTGTTGTTCCTCTTCACCTTACGTGGCTTCAAAAAAAATCAGTTAATGCAACATAAAAGACCATTCCTGTCACGCATGAACGTTTTCATAGCGAGGTTAAGTTGCTGTTTTTCTGTCCTCATCTTTGTGTCTCTGTGCTTTGTTCTCTGGCAGGTGGAGAGAAAGAGGCATATTGGAAATGACATTGTTACCATAGTGTTCCAAGAAGGGGATGATGCATCGTCGTCCTTCAAACCGTCTATGATCCGATCGCACTTCACCCGTATCCTTCACTTGGACAATGACTGTCAGAGTAATTAAGCGGTTATTCAGCGACACGAGCCGCGTTCACAGGAAGTTCTGCTAATGACCACATATCACATCACGCCACTGAAGATGTATGCGATAAAATATGCTGCATGGATTACTGTGTCTCCTGTATAAGTGATGTTTCCTATACTTTGACTTGCAGATATTTTTGCATTAGTTAGGTATAATAGCCAGAATGACAGTTACAGGTGAGTGGCTTTGGTTAACGCTGTGCTGTTTATGGTTACATAACTGCTGATGACTTACACATCAAACACACCTAACCCTCTGAAACCTGCTGGCAGATTTAAAAGGCATGTCATCTTTCAAAAAAGTACGCCACTGATCAGGGGTAAAAACATAAAGAATTTTCAACTTTTCATGAGTTCTTGAAGTAATCAACTGAGGCATGCTGTTTCGTAAGAAAACATAACAAATACAAGCTAAAGTTTTTCTACATGTCTCATTTAAAAAATGTACAAAACAAACTGCTTTCTTCAGATTCTGTAAAAAGAAAAACAAGATAAAGTGCTGCAATCAAAAGTCACATGATAAAATTTCAGGGACCTTTCGGCTGATCAGCAGGCTGTGTTTAGACAGAGCAGAGAGGAGACAAGTATTGAAACAAATGTAAAATGCAAATAATGAAATATCTATAGTGTGCATAGCTAACTTTTTCTAGTTTTGATAACACCTGTCGGCACCTGGGAAAGTGTTGCATATGTTGAATCAAGTTTAAGTTTTTAGCTTTTTTTAATATAAAAAAATCAACAAAATTCGACTTTATTTATTTCCTTTTTCATGATTTATGACGTTACAAGTTCGTTATAATGCCGTGTCTACTTCTAGCCTTGGTTGTGTTTCCATAGAAGTACAGAACTTTAAAAATTAGTAAAAATGTGACAGGAGCATTAAAAAAAACTAAAAACTGCTTGGGGTTCAGAGGGTTGTGCTTGATTTTTTTTTTAAATGTAGTTGAATTTACTTGATTTGTCTCTAAATAACTACGAGTGTAATAAAAGTGTAATACATGTGCTCTGTGCCACAGGTTGAAGATTTTCTCAGAGGAGAGTGTCCCGCTGTTTGGACCTCCTCTCCCATCTCCGCCTGTATTTACTGATCACCAAGAATTCAGGGACTTTTTATTAGTCAAATGTAAGAAAAAGTGCATCAGATGTGTCAGTAAGTTTGCATCGTGTGTTTTTTTTTTCTACTCTGATGTTTATTTTTTTTCTATCTCCTGCAGTAATCAATGGAGAGAAAGCCACACTGGAGACACCAACGTTTGCCCAGAAGCGCCAGCGGACCCTTGACATGTTGATCCGCTCGCTTTACCAAGACCTCATGCCTGACCTGCACAAGGTACCGCAGCTTTTCTGGCTTTCTAACAACCGCTCTGCTCGTCCACTAATGAATGGACGTACTTTTTTGGTCGTCCACGTCGTCTCCTCCTCCTCCTGTCACTGGCAGCCACTGTAGCTCTGCTGGGTTGTGTTCTGCTGTATTCCACTGCAGCCCTCGGTGTCTCTCTGCATACTGCACCACACCGACTGGATACTACTGCAATGCTGACTTTCTCAGCAGGGCTCTCTCTCCTCACATCACTTTTGTTCCTTTTTCTCTTGTTTTTTTTTTTTTCGTCCTCTCCTTTCTCTGTTGCTCCTAACACGACTCGGTTCTAGCTGTGTTTCACTGCTGCTGTTCTCACCCCCTGCCAGGGTCAGTCTCTAAGACCCCCCTTTTTGCTTTCTTTTTCTCTGTGTGCATGTGTGTGTGGGTGTGTGTGTGTGTGTGTGTGCCACATTTTGTGTGTTCCACGTTTAGGTTCCTTTTTCTCCCCAGAACATGTTAAACCGACGGTCCTTCAGCGACGTGCTGCCCGAGTCTCCAAAGTCGGCACGCAAGAAGGAGGAGGCACGGCAGGCTGAATTTGTCAGAATAGGGCAGGTAATGAAGTCACAAACATGCACATACACACAAAAACATCCACACCAACCACAAGAGGTTAGAAACACACTCAGACGTTAAACACATGGAAACCAGGAGAGACACAGTGACAAAGGCGTCAACACAACACACCTAATCACCTAAATAGTTTGAATCGTTGACAGAATTTTTAAATCTTTTGTTTCTCTGGAGTATTATGTATTATACTGCAGTGGTATATCACTGTTAAACTGGTGGCTAATTGTAGACTGGCAGAGTTTGATTTGTAAATATAAAAAAATGAAAGGGAAAGGAGACATGCTTTACTTTTTGGGCATTTTTGGCTCACTGTCCGCCCCTTTTTTCGCTGCAAAAAATGCTCCAGCTCTATGAAAACAGCACAACCATGGCCAGTAGTGGAGAGAACTCAAAAATACAGAAGGTGAATTTTTGTGATTATTTATCATGTAAAAATCGACAAAACCTTGAATCAGAATGTGCATCAAAAAATAAAAAAAAAACAAAACACTTGTGGGTTGTGGGATTCAGAGGGTTGTAGAAGAGTACCTTTATTAAACACAAGTTCTTGTTTGTTTGTGTAAACCTTTCCTAATCCAAGGTATAATTTAAAATGTCTCCAAGATCAGGATTTCAGCCTATCGAGGCATTTTTTTAACTGGCTAATATCAGCAAGAACGTAAGCCAATGATTTATGTACATCTGCTGTCACACAGTTGTCAAAAAGGCAGAGCACGGTTTGTAGCTGGACATTAGCGATGACAACCAGCAGCGTTACAACCAATAAACGGGTTCTTTGATGGCTGGAGGTCACAGAAGTCTCTGTCATGGTGCCAGTTGTTAGCTGAACCCCTACAACTACCCGTAGTCTGAGTGACTGAATCCTCTCCACAAGCTTTTTGACCACCTGCATAGCATTAAGGAACAGCTTGGATGCAGAAATACTTGGTTTCTTAATGCATTGCAGATCTATTGGATTGATTTTTATATCTTTAATGTACTTGAAGTGTTTGTTATGTAGGAAAATGGTATCAGATTGTGACTTGATATTGGCAGATACTAAATATTAAATGACTCGGATCAGATCAGAGGTGATAAAACTCGATTGCGACATCTCTAACTTCAAACTATTTTATTTCCTTTTGTTTTTAAAATAAAAAAATGTAAAATTCATGAATAGCGCGACATAAAGTCACTTTCTGTACCTGCACAGCAATGGTAGGACAAAATGTGTCAAGAATGAAATAGAGAGAAATGTAGATTTGAATCTCTAGAATATAATATCCAGAGAAAAGCGTCTGGGTTTGCTGTTAAATGTATCAATTACCTTACAGTCGAAGGCGTTATGTAATTCCTGCACAAAAATACAGGGAATATATTTTACAGATGATTATTCTGGATGGAAACTGTTGGGATCAGCCTCCATTGTAGAGAACACTTCAGGTTGGAGCTGTAATCAGGGGCATAATTCACAGCGAGACGCATTACATAGATTTTCTTTCCATTCTGAAAAATTGCATTTTTTGAGAGCTTCATACACTTATCTTCAGGCGCTGCTGCATTTCTCAGCTGCAGTGCAATTTGGTGTAACACTTCACTTTACAGGTCCTCTATTTTCATGCTAATTTACTGGAAACTTTTCTCATAACTTCCCGAAAATATGTCAGGATATTTCAAAGAGAGGCTTGCAAAATTTGGTACTAAATATAAAGGAAATAGATAAATTGTTAGCTTTTACGGCTATTAAGTACCTGCTTCTTCTTCTTCTTCTCGGGCTTTTAAGAAAAATGTTAAATAATTTATGAAGTAAGTGAAAGTAAATGCACATTAGTGTTTCCTCGAGAAACTAAGAATCATTTTTAATTCATGATTGAATAGAAAATATGCCACACTGAGTAAATTCATTTCACAGCTCTGGTCTGCGGACATTAGGGAGAAATATGTGCGGGTGAAGGTTTATAGCAGGAATAGTGTGTTTCATGTGTTGATCAGCTGATTGGTTGCAGATCAGTTATGTCTAAAGTCATGAAAAATCTCAATGAATGAACAGTTTCTCTTTCTTTCCTTAAAACATGTGAGTGGGTATTATATCATCACCAACTGTTATTTTATCACTTTCCTTCTAATAATGCCAAATTGCAAAGTAGTTTTTTGTTGCAACTTTAGAATAACGTCCCAATAACATATATAAACTATTAACTGATACTTAACAAGTCATTAGTAAGTAATTCACTAATGGCTTGTTCATGATCTATGACTGGTTAATAAGGTATGGCTGTAAATCATTAATATACAGTTAACAAGTCATTTATAACTCATTAACTAACAGTTTGTAAATGGTTTATTAACTATCTATAAGGCATCGTTACAAATCATCAAGAAACTATTAACAAACACTTAACAAGTGGTTAATAACTCACTAATTAACAGTTTACAAATTATCTATTAACTAGTTATAACGGAGAGTTATTATAAAGTGTTGCTGTTTTTTGCAACATCTTTGTCGTTTCTAGGTAGTTTTGAGGAAATTCGATGGTATTAGACGACTGCGCTTGTAGCAGAAGCTACAGATGGACCGACCTCTTTCATATACGAGGAGGATCTGTTACTCTTTGTACTGATGAAGTCCTTTAAAGGCTGTAATTCTTGACAGACAGCTGAGTTAATTGAACACCTGTTTGCAGCAGAATGAGGAGGGAATAATAATGTAACAAGAGGTCTCTGAGCCGCAGTCCAGTAGTCATTATCAGGCTGATGTAATCGTCATTACACCTGATGTAATCATAATTATACAGCGCCAAAGTCTGACAACACAAAGACCAAAACAAAGGCTCACGAAGCACCGTCCTCGGCGTTGAGCTTAGGAGACCTCTGGCATTTCGGAAATAATTTGTTGCGGGATGGCTGTGAGATAATGGATATTTTTCAACAGATTTGTGACCTGTTGTGATAGCTGATGATGTTTCCGAGCGCCATTACCTAATGTGTCTGGGAATACTGTCTTATAAGTGACAGGACAAGAATCAGAATCTGTGCATGTGAAGCTTTGAATATCGGGAAAGAAAGTTTATGTCTTTTATGTTCTAACAGGAAAGTGAATCCCAAACATGGCCTGTTTTTTTTACATCATACAGACCAGAATGCAGCGTGTGAGCTAAGCTGCTGTTTTCATTTTTCCATCTAGATTATAATAAACTATCAGCAGGTACTGTCCAACACAAACTGTGAAACCGACTGAGGAAATTAGGTTGTCAAAGTCAGTACTTCTTTTTTTTTAAATCAACTTTAAAAAAAGAAAAACAAACAGATTATGCCTTTAGGTAATTCTGTGTCTCTTGTTTCCGCTGTTTGTTATCTTCATTTGCTAACCATCTCTCTTTGTGTTGCCGTTTGTGTTTTCTACCTTGTTTCTGTCGCTCTCTGCTCATAAACACAAAGCCGAGGCATCGACACGTTGTGCTGTAAAGCATGAAAACAACGGAAGGCAGACGTGTCGACTCATTGATTATCCAGTTTTGTAGAGACAAGCTGTTTGTCCTCAACTAAACCGACTGTCTGGATGTTCACTCGCTGTGTGATGCACAGAGCACACAATGGTTTCATGTTCTCCTGCATGTCTGATAGGTCAGAATACGTTTTTTTTATGTTTGTTTTTGTAACGGCGGTGCTCGTTGTACCGCTTCACCGTTGTACCATTGGTTGGTATTGATTTCATTATCTCCAGATTGCCTGCTTATGCAGATATGTAAATGGCTGAGTGTGCAGCCGGATTGGCAATTTATAATCTAGTCAGATGGTTGCTGCTGAACATTTTGTACTAACTGTGTTCTATTACCTTTTACTTTTCGCCTTTTTTTTTTTTTGGTATTTACTTTTGCCAGTCCTTGATGAGCTGTCTGTCTCAGACAAGGTGCCTCGTTCCAATGTAGAGTCTATGATTTTAAAAGTCCAGTAGTTGTTTAAGCCTCTGAACACACAGCAGTTTCTGGGTGTTTTTTGCTCTTGTCACTTATCACTTTGTTTAAACACTGCCTGCAGTTCATCCCTTAAGCCTCTGAATTTTTCTCACATGACTGTTGGTCAAAGCTTAATCACTAATGGCTTGGTTGCTGATGGTGGAGCAGTTGGTTAGCACTGTTGCCTCGCAGCAAGAAGGTCACCGGTTCACGTCCCGGTGGGGGCACCCGGGATCTTTCTGCGTGGAGTTTGCATGTTGTCCTCCTGCAGTGTGGGTTCTCTCCGGGTTCTCTGGTTTCCTCCCACAGTCCAAAAACATGTTGAGGTTAATTGGTGATTCTAAATTGTCTGTAGGTGTCAATGTGAGTGTGCTTGGTTGTCTGTCTCTAAGTGTAGCCCTGTGATAGACTGGTGACCTGTCCAGGGTGTCCCCTGCCTTCACCCTAAGGCAGCTGGGATAGACTCCAGCCCCCCGTGACCCTAGCCTAGTGAGGATTTAACGTTGTTTAGATAATGGATGGATGGATGGGTTAATGCGAAGTTGTCACTTTTTAGGATTTATTTTTAAATGAGAGGTAAAATAAAGTGGTTTAAAACAAATATCACAAGCTTACATTTGGTTGTTTGTCCCGATGGAACGGCACATCTTACATTAAAAGTTCAGTCATTGCTAGAAAGTTTAAAAAACAAATTGAGAATTCTGTCTGTTTTCATCGTTTCTTGCTCTGATATATGGATTCATTTGAGCGATTTCTAAAACAACGTGCCTTTTTAAACCTGCTGGCAGGTTTTGGGGGTTTAGAGGTTTAAATGTGAGGAAAAACCTCCACTAAAGAGTGATTTTCTCTCTGAACTTTGCAATCAGAGAGCATTTAAAGTCTCCAGTAAAAAATAAATAAATAAATGATACTGTTTTTCCTCAGTGTTTTAGCAAAGTGGGCTTTGGTGCCCCCTGGGTGATGCTGAGATATCAAACTATTTAAACTATTAAACATTTACTGTTAAAATAAAGGTAATGAGAAAAAAAAATCCAGTTTGCACATGACAGCAACATTATAGGAGTCCACTGCTCATTACACACACACACAGAGTACAGTAGCTTTACCTCAGCCAGCAGAAGCAGTATAAAAGCTGGTTGCACTTTATTGCATCAGTGTAAGCAATCTAATGATATTACATACCATTAGTCACATGGGGACAATTTTTGTGCAGAATTCATGCTTTTGAATACCTCCTCCACTGCTGCCAGCGGAAGCGGACCAGATTCCCAGTTGTCTTTGTTGTGTGTCACAGCTGATATTATTTCTTCTCCAGGCCCTGAAGCTAAAGACCATCGTGAGGGGAGACGCCCCGACCAGCCTTGTTACCACAGGCCTGTGCAGAAAAGAGGTGAGAGGCTATTTTGCTAGTTTTAACTAATTAGTTAATGATCTAAACAACTAATTTGCTCCAAAAAAAAAGCAAAGTAGCAACTACATTAAGATTCATTTTATTGTGCAGAAATATTTCATTGTATGATGCCGCACAGTACAAAACGTAAATAAATGTTTACATATTAAAGTGCAAAATTGTTGGGTTGAACTAGAAACATGATAAAGATAAACAGAAAAGAGGGTTTATTATTGAAGTCAGTGCAACATGGACACAGTGGATGTTTTACAAGCACCTGCAAACTAAAGCAGCTTCTTTTTGCCTTATTGTTTGATCTTTTCACTGGTTTTAGTCGTAATTTTAAACTCTATTAACCTCTTAAGACTCGGCGTCCACATGTGTGGGCAGCATCACATTTTGGGTTATATTACCACCGTCGTTCTTTTATTTTTTTTTAAGTTTTTATTATTTTATGTTTATTTATTATATATTTTGTTATTTTATTTTTTCTTCTCTTTGCTCTTAAGAGGTTAATATCTCATCAAATTGCTGTTTCAGAATCAAAAAATGTTCTTTAAACAAGTGAAAAAAGATCCCCTATTTCAAATCTTTACAAAGCAGTTCACAGAAGAAGAGCAGAACCCAACTAGTGGCCAGTATATGTGAATTTAAATACTCTTGATAAGAAATTCTGCCCAGAATTGGAACTGAAATGATTTTTCAATACTTGATGTACAAACCATTTAAGAGAGATAGTTTCTAAATTACCTCAAGATTGCTTTAACCCACCTACATCTAAAGCATAAAGGACACAGCAGTGTTCACATACTGGATGGAGAGGACAGATTGTTGAGAAAGAAATAAAAGACGCCACATATGTTAAACTGGAACAGCCGTCTCTAAACAGAGGTTGACAATAGCACCCGTCAGTCATGTACATCCCCCTTTATGAGTCATCCCTCCAGAAAAGAAGTCCAGTTGCAAGGATTTAATATGAATTTACTTAGAATGTTATAGAAGCTTTTTTTTAATATTCTGTCAAAGCAAGTGGGTATTAACTGTAAAATGTGTTTCTGTACTGTCTGTTTGCCGCAGCCATGGGAGTCCCAGTCGTTCTGCAGCACGTTCCCCTACGAGATCGTGTGCGCCGACTCCTGGGGTCAGTCGCTGCTGGCTGCCACCGACACAGCAGGGGTCATGCTGCTAGATGGTGAGGTCATCCTAATCAATATGTCCTGTGTCCTCTAAAATAAAGCCATCCATCCATATCCATTCAATACTCAGCAGAATGTCAAGGCCAGCAGCTAACATGATGATAATAATGATGTCGTCCACGTTTCAGGCCCTGATCCCGCCTTGTCAAGCAGCGGTGAGTGGCACCTAATCGATTCTCCTAGGAGGAATTTTTTTAAAACCGAAATCTCGTTGGTTTTTAGATTTTTGTGTCGGTGATGCGATTTGAATATTGTATTTCAGAGACGCAGACGCTGCTCCCGGTGCAGGTGTTCGACAAAACCATGGTGGTGAAGCAGATGCACGTTCTTGAGCCTCAGGACCTGCTCATCACCCGAGCTGACAAAGGTAGGTTCGGAGGATCCTGTGTAACGCTCTCCTCCGTCTTCCTCCCCACCACCCTCTACACATTAGAGACCGCTTCCCCCAGTGCCATCCTTTGTCATCCTCTCATCGACTCAGAGCAGTATTTACAGCGCATCGCCTTTCTCATTATTCCTGTTCCTCTCTCTCATTTCATCTCTGTCATCTCTCTCTCTGTGCTGTTGAGTACATACTTACCCTTTCCACCTCCACTGGTCGAGTGAACACATTGATCTCTCACTGTGATCTAAGGAAGCTGACCTATAGAGAACCAATCCCTGTAGGGGTTGTGTGTGTGTGTGTGTATACAAGACAGTGTGTGTGTGTTTATCCTGCAGGACCAGATTGCCTGCCAGAGTGAAGTGGGCTGTAAAGGACTGGTAGATATGCAGACAGATAAAATAAAGCATACAGGCCTGCTAACATTTTTAAAAACTCAAATAGTATAAATGAAAAAAATCGATGAGTTCTAACAGACAGCAACAGGATTTGTCTCATGTTTGCTTCAACCAGAAGAGCATGTAATTAATTATCCCGCAGATGATTAGCTCGCCCTAATATTGACAAACAGGGTGGACTCGGGTTTGATGGTGACTGTGTGATGGCAGCGCAAACATTTGTCACGACTGCGTGTGGGCTTTGATAAAGCTTCTGAGAGAGCACGAGCCTTAAGAAGCCCTCTGGTAATCCTCCCGCGGTACCACGCCATTGTCTGGTCGTGGGAGGATGCTAAAAAGGAAGATGGCAAATTAGGAGTAACCTTCATGCAAAACAGAAGCGCCTTTTGTTTTTGTTTAGTTTTTTTTTTTTTGTTTCCAGGCAAGGACGCTCGGCTGTATGTGTTCCGACTCAGCACGATGAAACGAGGCCTGGAGGAGAGGCAGCTCGTCAGAAGCAAGTGTGACAGCCGCGAGAATAAACTGGAGAAAACTAAAGGTACGGCGCAAGGCGTGCAAGAATGTACACAGTGTTGCACATGCTGCAAAACTAATCCCCACATCAAACAGGCAGAATACACTGTAAGCTCTACACATTGGAGTGTGGAGTTTCAAATCGGTCGTAAAACAAGTCGCTTGTCTGTATGAGACAGATTTTGCATCTTGTAGTCTAAAGCCTGGCAGATACTGATGCAGATTTTTATTGTTTTTATATTTTTTTTTTGTTTAGGTGGTTATTGTTGTATATCTCTTTTTATTTGAGTACAAAAAAAGAGAAATAATATATCTTTACATATCCAGTATACTTATATATACATCAGGCATTTTAAAGTTATGCTGAAAAGGAAAAATAATGAGGACCATGTTTATTAACTTCCCAGCAATGTATTATTTATTATAAATAGTTAGCAACTTACCATGAAGGTACCACTATCTACTCTGCTACATGTGCTGCAGGCAGAGCTGAGAGTGTTGTAATCAATGGAGCCAGAGCTGCTCTGCTGGACAAACTGTGAAGACACCAACTCTAAAGTAATGTCTTGTTTTGTAGAGAAAATAATCATTAAAAAACATCATATTGGGACATATCAGGCAATTTATATGACAATATTGGCCAATAATATCTGTCAAACAATAGATATTGGTTAATCTCTATTGTAATCAATCCTTCTGTTCATACCAGCAATTAAAAATTGATAGAGAGACCTTCCTGAATGCAAAAAAGTCAGGTCACGTCAGTATATCGACAAACCTATTTAAAATCAAGTGGTGTACTACTAAACAAAACAATGGTTAAAAACAATAACACAGTAAAAGAGCAACATTAAAAGCAAATATCATAACTCTGTCTGCTTCAAAAGCAAGTAATAAAAGCAGGTCCCGTGTTAGTGAAGTCCTGATGTTGAGGGGAGGCTACTGGAAAAGCCTGATCTGCTTTTATCTTGACCTCGGGACAACCAGGAGCCTCTGGTCAGCAGGTCACAGCGACTGTGTGTAAAGTTAAAAGATATTAAACGCTTCAAAACAATAAATTTGAAATGTAACTGGGAGCCAAATCAGAGAAGCAAATACTGCTGAAATGTGGGCTCACTTGCCTGTAAGAAAAGTTTTATGAAGCTTTATTGAAGCTAATATGAGAGTTCAATATTCTATTTTTAAACACATCAAACAGATATGTGTTTAACTTACAGGTTTTCCCTTTTTGTTGAGATCATTTGGCTGAAGCTAAATGGAGAAACACCACATATAGAGATAAGGAAAGAGCGGATTTTATACTGAAAAGACTGACTTTACGAGGCACCCTGTTCATTTGATATGATCTCTGAATCATCATCTGCAGATGAACTTCAGATGAAAGAATCTCTTCATGAGCAGGGATATGGGGCTTTAAGGAAAAAAAAAAAGTCAAATCATGGTTTATGGGAAACTTGGAGGAGTAAGCTCCCCGCTCTAGTTCTAATCTGAATGCATTTTTTTGATCATTTAGTGATTGAACCTGATTGTCACCTTGATTCCTGCATCGCTGCTTTTTCTTTTACAAAGACCACAATGGAAATAGGTCTTCATTGTGTAATCCTTGACATTTTAGGGGTCGTGTGTGCGGAAATGTCCTGCTTTCTTTAAATGTCAGATTAATGAAAGAGTAAACTACAGGTTAGGAACATGATGTTGAATATAATATTAAATCCTCACTCTCAGCGCTGTTCAGTAAATATGAGGCTAAAGCGAGATAAAAACAGAAGTTTATATTTTTAATCTTTGGTTTTTGCGTGGATTAAGATCTGATGTGTTTGTTAGTGAGCTTAAGAGGGCGAGAAGGCCTTGTTTTAAATCTTTTGTCTATAAGTCTGCACCTTAAACGAAAAAAAAGAAGTAAATCTATCACGTTTTATCTTAAATATCCACAGTTGTGATTTGTCTCTTGTCGGTTTTGGCATAAAGATCAGCTGAATATGAAGGAGGCAAAACCTGGTTAATGATTTTTATCACTGTTTAAAAGAAAACATGTAATGAGTGACCTGAATGAATGTCATTATTACAGCGCACACAAACACAGAGTTGGTTTCCTGTCAGGCCGTCTGAAGCGGGCGCATTGATCAGCGGGATTGTTCCAGAGAACAGCACCTGCAGCACAGCACATGTCCAATGCATTTTCCATCTCTCTGTCTCCTCCCCCACTCTTCCTCTCTGTCCCAGGTTGTCATTTGTACTCCATCAACACCCACCACGGCTCAGAGCTGAGGATAGTAGCAGCCATCAGGAACAAACTCCTCCTCATCACCAGGAAACACCCGCGCTTCGAAGGTTTCAGCGCCGTCGCCTCAGGAGCTGACTCACCGGTGGAGGAGTTTCAGTACATACGGGTACAACAGACTCCACACAAACTAATGATATGTGCAGTATGACACGGGTACAATGCCATAAAAAATAGTATTTATTAATCAAAGAATCTATTAAAAATCTGGGACAATCATATGCAACATTTTTCCAAGTGCCCAGAGAAAAAGAGGTGGTTCTCCATACAATCGATATTTACTACATGTGCTTACATTTTTATTTTGTTTTCATACTTGTCTCCTCTCCGCTCTGCGTAAACACAGTCTGTAGTTCAACCCAGTTCAGCCAAAGCCCCTGAATTTTTGTCATGCGACAGTTGGTTGCAGCTGAGTCACTAATGGCTTCAAGATTATGCCAGAAACCACAGATTTTATTTCTTTTTTTTTCTTTTTCTTTTACAGAATCAAATTATTGGAAAACCTTTTATTTTTGGAAATATTCAAATGGCAAATGAAGAACAAAGTGCTTTTGATGAAATATTTAAAATATCACTATTGTAAGCTTTTCCAATAAAACAGCGCGTCACAGATGAGTACTTTAAGGACTGTCGGGAAGTTGACAGTCCGGTGTTTTTATAGTTTGTGGCTCTGATAAATGGTGTGATTTTGTAGATTTTTATGAAAAGTTTACAATCCTTTGAAACCCACCATGGGTTTTGTGGTTCAGAGAAGTCCAACCTGTTTCTGTAAACAAAGAAGAGAGAGAATTTCTTCAAAACTTCTCTCTATATATATACTTCTATCCTAACTCAAGTCACCAGGGGTTCAAGACTCATGCAGCCAGTTAGGATGGTTTTGAAATACTTTAATTGCTCCAAAAAGTGTCAAAACCTTGATACTTTCCTAAAGTCTTACTCAGTCAAATATGAGCACAGAGACATGATAGAAACATTATTGGACTGACACTTCCCAAGTATATTATTGCTTTAATTTCCATAGTAAATAAATCAGACTTAAATGTACTTCCATGAGGGAGTAAAGCACTTTTTAAAATTCTAAAATATGACTGTGAACCACTAATCGGAGATAGAGGCTGGAAATAGGGATCAAGTTGTAGTTCTCAAAGCAGCACCCTCCAAAGCATTATGGGAGCTGTAGTACCAAGGCCCAGAATATGATTATCCACTAATAGCAAGAGGACTAATGTCAGCGTGTACCATCCACCCACCAGGAGATCTGTCTGTGTGACCCGCCGGTGGTGATGGCGCTGGTGGACGGACCGACGGGGGAGAATGACAATATGATCTGTGTGGCCTACAAACATCAGTTTGACCTGATCAATGAGAGCACTGGAGATGCCTACCGGCTACATCATGTCGACGCCAACAGGGTGAGGCACACGTGCGCATAAAGCACGCATACACACCAGCGCTGATGTTCATTGCAGCTGAGCAGGACTGAAACCTTCAGTTGGCCCAGTTAGTGGCTGATTACCAGGCTGCTTGGGTGAATCAACACATTGTCATTCACAGCCACCAGCTGGGATGAAATGAATGAGCAGACAGGAGGACAAACAGCTGTTCTAATAAACCGTCTTATTCTGCTCCTTTGAAAGACTAACCAAAATAAATAACAATGTGTAGCAGACATCTTTTATATTACCTTCAGGCTACGTGACCTGACATTATTTAAAGCAGTCTCTCGTATCTGACCTTTGGATCTTGTTGAAATGATTTCTCTGAACCCGACTTGTTCTTTCCCTGCAGGTAAATTTCGTAGCAGCCATTGATGTGTATGAAGACGGCGAGGCAGGTCTGCTGTTGTGTTACAACTGTGAGTCTCCCTTTGACTGAACATTTCAGATGTTATATGATTCAGGTCCCTCCTGTCAAAGCTGGGCCTCAGTGCTTTTTTTTGTTTTTTCTCTGCTGTTGGAATAAAAATCATAGCACAGACTGCTCCAGAGTCACAGATTGATTCTGAAAATGCAGCTATCCACTTCAGCCTTTGTCCACCTTATTCATGTCTGAATAAGAGGACAATTAGCTGTCACTGTGCTACAATAAAACGATGCTCTCAATCTGAAAGCAACAGTAAAGAAGAAGAAGAAGAAGGCTTTAATTAAAATCGTCTTTGTCTTTTTCAGATATTTGTTACTATAAGAAAGTTTGTCCGTTTAACGGCTCCACGCCGATGATCCAGTCCAACACCTCCGATTTCCACTTCAGCTGGAACCAGATGCCCAACGCTATTGGTAGGTTACCGCGGCAACAGCCCCACCCTGCCCATTGCTGCTGGCCTGGCCGGAGCTTGCTGTCGCCATGGAAACACCATGTGTAACCGCAAGCATCCAACTGGCCTATGTGATTGTGTATGTGTGTGTGTGTGTGTGTGTGTGTGTGTGTGTGTTTTTGTGTTTGCCCGTGATTGTGCATGTTATTATTAACGCGGAAGGCAATGAAAAAAAAAAATAGCCCTGACCCTGTTGATAACAAAATGCTGCCGCTCTAGGTTGCAGTGCATCTATAATGTGGCCTCATTTCACACACACACACAAATACATATACACTAAAAATATATATATTGAAACATACTGGAGACCTTCAAATTAAACTGTTTGAGCTACTCTTATCAGTCGTTTTACATTAACAATAAAACTGTGGAAACAAAGTACATCCAATGGAAATAGTTGAATTTTTCATTATAATTGAACAAACTGCTGCTTCAACTTCTTTTAAAATGTGAATACATATAAAGGTTGGAAACAAATGGCGCATAAAATTGACATTTTGTTGTCATTTTCAGAATTAAAAAAAAAATAACAAAACCGTTCATGGAAACAGTTACTACACACCTACATTTATCACACCTTTAAATCCATCAGATTAAAATCAGGGATTCCAGATTAGCTGCCATTGAGTAGAACCTCCTCCAAAAGTGTTTGATCTGACATCTAAGTTCTTCTTTACTCTTTGTTATTGAAATCTGAGATGTAATCATGCCAAGATCTAAAGAGCTCCCTAAAGGCTGCAGAGGAAAGGTCTGGCGAGGGATTTAAGAAGATCTCCACCTTATATGAAATAAATCTTTACCCTGTGAGAAAAGTCATCTTCAAGTGGCATAGATTTCAAAAAGCAGCCGGTTTGTCCAGACCTGGCCGCTCTAGCAAATTCAGCCAGAAAGCCAGACTGTTTCATGCAAAGACGTCTCTAAAAAAAAACCCCAAACACAGATCACAGGATAAGCAGATGACTCCTACAACCGTTGCAGTCAAAGTGCACGTGTCTGCAATAAGAAAGAGATGGCACAAGTTTGACCTGCATGGGAGGTGTGCCAGGAAAAAAAAAGCCTTTTCAGTCCAAAAAGAGCATTAGAGCAAAACTACGGTTTGCCAGCGAGCGTTTAGACAAAGAGCAGGCCTTTTGGACTAATGTGCTCTTAACAGATGAATCAAAGATGGAGTTGTTTGGCCTCAGAACGGCCACAACAGACGCTGTGGGTGAATGCAGGAACCCCTCAAATATCTTCCAACTGAAAGCATTTTGAATGGAAGAGTGGTCAAAAATATCAGCACGCTGACGTCAGAGGCTGGTGGACAATTATTCATATTGCCTACAAGATACTAGTTTCTGATGCCAAGAGTGCTTACTTTTATAAATAATAAATGATTTTTAAAAAAGCTAGTTTCCTTTGTAGTGTTATTCAACCATTGTGTTATTAATTCTATCAGTTTACTTGTCCAAAATTTTCAAAAAAGCAGAAACAATTTCTACTTTTTTACCTATTCTGTCCATATTCAGTGTTGCTTTCACTTGGTCCACCTTTTAGCTCTTTGTTTGGGATTTAGAAATGTCTCGTCGTTCAGGCTCAAGCTCCTGCTGTCAAATTGCACCTGTCAGATGTTCGTTTGAGGCTTTTTCAGATTTTCTTTCCCTTTTTTCCCGACACTGTCCTCCATGCTGTGCCACATTCTGCTCTCACCTTGTTGCACATTTCACATCGAGCAGAAGAAAGAAGGAGCATCTGGAGGAGAGGAGTTTAGCCTGACACTCTTCTTTTTCCGCACACTAATGATTACATTTCAAAATGCAGTATTTAACGTGTCCTATGGTGGAAGTTGGGCAAATTCAAAAACATTTTTCGTTCTTGTTTTTCAGACTTGGTTGAGTCTTGGTGCTCCGTGTTGCCTCCTTTTGATCTTATGCTTGTTTTTATGTTGTCTTTGCAGTTTGTGCATTTCCTTACATCCTGGCCTTCACAACGGACTCCATCGAGATCCGACTGGTGGTCAATGGAAACCTTGTGTACACAGCGGTGGTCCCGGAGCTACAGTTGGCTGCTTCACGGGTCAGTGTGCTTCACAACATCATACTTCCATGCGCTGTTTTCACCAGCAATGCATACTGCACGTCGTATTTACAATTATTTTATTGTATACATCTCAGTTGGTTTTGGAATTATGTGTTTAGGCAGAAGATCTACGTCATACATGTGTGTGTGCAGCATATTTGGTTTCACTACAGCAGGAGTCCTTCTGCTGGTGAATGTTTCCGGTGTTAGAAGGCCTCACTCTGTGTTATGGAAGTAGCTGTCTCAGCTCTCTCATTTCAATCAATCTTTATTACCCCAGTGGGAAATATGACTGGCAATCTGCATGGCTACAAAGCAATAATACACTTATAATTTACACACACAGATAATTTAGAGGAGAACACAGTGCACCTGCCATCTAACAATTACCTCGTTTGGTCTCTTTGTTTTTGTTTTTCTTTTTCTTTTTTTTCTTTTTTCTTCTTAATATTTTCTGTCTTTTCTACATGTTCACCATCTCCGTATTGATCTCACTTCTTCTCCCCGTGCTTCTGTTTTTCCACCCACAGTCGGACATCTATTTCGTCTCGTCGGCTCCGGTGAGCTCAGCCTCCAACTGCAGTTCCAGAGACACCAGCTCCCAGAGTTCCCCACAGACGCCCACCGGCTACGAGATGCCCGTGTTCCCTTCGCCGCTCGGTGACGGTAAGCCCCACGCAGCAGAAAGCGCTGGCGGATGTTGATTTTACAACTCTGATGTTAAAGGTTTTAATATGTCATCGTTGCCTGCAGATCATGTTTGACTTTGGATGCTTTCTTAGCCCAGAGCTCCACAGACATTTACATAAACTTGTCTCAGCAGAAAGCCTCAGCCAGGCAGCAGCCTTCCTCCTCCAGGGTTACAGTTAGTTTCTCACAGTTTAATCATGTGGTATTCTTTTATTACGGGAATATATTTTATTGCATTCATCTCTCCCATGACTATTACCTCATCTTTTCTAACTGTATCACACTGACATAACTTAGTCTCATGACAAATATTAAAATGTCCTCAGTGTTGGCATTTCATAGTGGCATCTCGGAAACAAGTCTCCTTCTACAAAAACAAGAACTTATGTAACCCTGCTAAGAGATTTAAATATTTGAGGTTGGTTTTTTTCCATTACATCTGACCATTTTCAAAGATTTCACATTAATATCCCACCTTTCAAACAGCCATTGGCTTCCATTTATTTTAATATGAAAAGTTGTTCTTGCAACGACTTTAACGCTCCCAAAGGGTAGAGCATTTTAACACGAGACACGAAACCCTTTTTCTTAATTGTTTCTTTTACGTTTTGTCATTTGAAGCCTTTCTGGTGTGTTTGAGGATCCACTGACATCCAAGAGTTGATCAAGGATGAGCGTTAATGAGCTCTGCTGTCAGAAAATCTAACAGACCAGCATGAGCATACATTTTGTTTTGTGCATTTAAAAAAAATTCCGTATTTTAATATATATCTTAATGTAAAGCATATCCCATGAAAAGGCCAAAACTAACAACGTGCTAGTCTGTCTTACATTTCTATCTGACTTTCCTTACTGGGTCCTACTAAAAATATAAATCTTTACAGCCAGACACAATTTAATGTTCCATTTAACCCCCTGAACTCCAACCACTCTCTGGGTGTATTTTGCTCTTCTCACATCTTTCTTCACTGCAGGCTCATTTTTTTTACTGCAATATAAAGTCGTGCACCTCGATGGAAACAGCACCACTATGGCTAGAAACAGAAAGAACTCAATCCCAGGAGCAATACTGGACAACATAATGACTCTACACGCTATCGATATTTTACTACTTCCATTTTAAGTAGTCATTTTATGCTGCTATCTGCTCTGTCTAAACACAGCCTACTGTTCAGCCAAGAAGTCCCTGAAGCCCAGAATTTTTAGGCTTTTACAGAATCAAGTTTGTGCAAAGATTTGGTCATATTTCTGGACAAAACAGCCCATCTCATATAAATAGTTTAAATATCGACAGAGAGTTGAAAATCTGACAATACTTTCTGTTTTAACAGTTTCTGGCTTTGGTTCATGGTGTAATTTTGGCAGTTTTAAAAACAACATGCTTTTCAAATGCACCGGCAGGTTTTGGGGTTCAAGGAGTGGAAAGACTTTCAGTGACTTCTGACACAAACATTAGAAAAGAACACATTTGTTTGCCACTGTGCTTGGTGTATGTGGGGGTGACTCTGATTGAATTAGAGTGGAATTGTTCATCGTAATGAATGAGTCCAGTTCAACAGTGTGGCTCATTGATGTTTTGGAGCAGTGATGTCATTTGGATTAACAGACAATACCTGTCTGATTATTTAATAATTTCACCAACAATGAATTTATCGATTTATTGTTGCTGTTTTTTATAGCCAGAGAAGAGAAAACCACCAGACTTATGCTTCAGACTCTCAGAATTTGGTGAATCCTTGCACGTACTAGTTTTGAAAACATGCTGTATAATCTAATCTTAACTAAAGAACCACAGGGTGCTGACAAAAAAAATCAAGGCAGCAAAATGTCTGCGATGATGGATTACATGTGTTGCACAGCGTCCAAATAGGTACAAATTGATTTCCGTTCCATAGTTCAATGGATGGAGGCTTATTATTGCAACAAAAGTTCGATCCAAAATAAATGATATGAAAAACGATGGAAAATATGTAACTGTGGTTTGTTGTCAGAGGGCTAAAACATATGAACACATCATTATGAGCTTTTAATTCTTACAAACCGCAAATCACCAAATGAGTAGCAGACTAATTACCAGCATACCTCCCACCGCCACCATACGAGGGACACAGAAGGTGTCCTGAGAGGCTCAGAAATGCTTTCAAGGATGATCAAGGATCAATAAGAGCCCCTCCCACCTTTAGCCCATTTTCACTCTCCCCTCCATCTTTCATTGTATATTTGACCATTCAGTCTCTCCTCGGCCTGTTCCTGACCTCCTCATGTTAATAACACGCAGGTTTGTCATCCTTTGCGAGCCGACCCACTGATGGATTAGTCGGCTCCTCTTTCTTCATTAGACTTTCTAGCGGTTAAAGGGACACAAATGTGTCCTCGTAGTTCTGATGGCTGCAGAGAAGGACGAGTCTTGAGGAAAACAATGATTAAAATGGTTGTGTACCTGCTGCTGCAACATCAAGGCAATGTTTTCCTGAGGGGAGCGGGTATTTACAGGCCCCATTAATGCTAACAGGGAGCAAGGCTTGGATGTTGCTGCTGCAATTAGCCGAGGACGGGGTTTATGCTTTTAGCCTGGTTTGGGTAATCATTTCTCTCAAAGGGATTCTCATTTTCTTTTTTTCTGTTTTAGCTGGTTATGCATATAACTCTGCATCCACGGGGGGTCCTGGACCCAACAGAGAACCTGCTGTGTGCGTGTGTGTGTGTGCGTGTGTGTGTGTGTGCCGAAATGTATGTTACTGTGTGTGTT
Organism: Stegastes partitus; assembly: GCF_000690725.1. NCBI lineage: Eukaryota > Metazoa > Chordata > Actinopteri > Pomacentridae > Stegastes > Stegastes partitus. The sequence continues at coordinate 104,914 of NW_007579375.1, read as the reverse complement.
CAGTTTGTGTAACCCTCTTCTTCATCCCTGGTTCAGATTCTATACGGATCCCCTATGGTACCAAGCTTTCCCTGTACATGTCTAAGGATGCCGAAGGTACTGCAGGATTCTCCCACAACTTGTCCTCAGCTCATGAAAACACTCATATTGCTGCCCCACTAACATGCACGTGCTCCCAGAGTGTATCACCCTGTCTGCTCCGAAGGCGGCATGTTGACTTGAACGTTGGTTGAATGTTAAGTGAACATTATGTCTTCCCCATCCCCCCCTCCCCCCTCTCTTTCTGTCTTAACTAATTAAAGCATTAGCGTGGGGAGAGAACGAGAGGAAGAGGGAAAAAGGTGATAGAGCGCAAAGTAAAAAGTGAGGCAGAGGTGATAACGTCAGTCAAGGCAGAGGGTTTCAGAGTCAGAGGGAGGGGGGGGTAAAGAGAGGAGGAGATGCAGAAAAAAGGTATGCACGAGAAGGAAAGGGAGGGGTTGTGTACAAGCAGGAGGCTGGGAGGGAAGGAGGGAGAAAAGGGAAAGAGGGAAGGAGAAGACACGTCTGCCGCAGCATGATTTACAGATTGCACTGTCGCCATGGAGACTTTTGTCAGCCCTCTCTTCGATCCAAAGTGGTGGTCCATCCAAACAGCGGTGCCACAGTCTGATGGGGGGGGGGTAGAAAAAGGTTGAAGGGGTGCTGACAAAAATCCCATCCTCTAACTGCCTGCTGTATCTGCTCCTTGGGGAGGTTTTCATCTGATGTAATGGCATCAGTAATGTGAACAAGAAGCTGTTGCTGACCACCATCTACCGTCCACTGGCTTCAACCAGCTCCTGGAGAATTCGACCTCAATTAGGGCTAAAAACATCCCTAACATGTAATTCATTTGCCAGTGCGATGGAGTCTTACACACCCCCCTGGTGCAGAAACGCATGTGGAATATATTGATCTCCACGATTTGTATATTCCGAATAACTGCATGCTTTCTCGTATTTTGGCTCTGTTTTTGTTTTTTTTGTTTTCTTGCTGTGTGACAGCGCAGGTACATGAGAGCGGATCTGTAACGGCACTAACACAGTGTACCTGTCAAACATCAGCAGTGACCCTCTGTTTTTCCTCCATGGCTCTTTACTCCCCTCTCACCCGCTGGCATTACAGATGAGACAGTCCTCTTTGTGCAGCGTAGCCTCCACTTTGATTCATTCTCATCCGCGTTGCCATCAGCCTGCCTCCATAGAGCTGCGTGTCGCTGCTGAACTCCAATGCTGCTCCCCGGTGGCGCAATCGGGCACTGCAGGCCGACGCGCTGCAGCTTTGTGGGCAGATTGTGTCATTTGAAAACCTCCAAACATCCACTTTCAGCTTTTATAGTCTCTGCTGAATAATAGATTGTGTGCAATAAATGGCTACTGAGCAGTTGTATTGCATTAGCTCTCTGTTGTAAGGATGATTCATTTTCGTAAATAGGACTATTAATCACTTTAGAGTTCGTCTGAATATGGAAGCTTGAATTTATTGCATCAGCTTGTCAGTGTGCAAGTCAGAGAGAGTTTAGGCTCATATAAACGCACAACACAGGTGAATTTGCACATGTACTTAATAGTGTTGCTGACTATTTCCAAAAACCCAAACTTGTTTGTTTGTAGCAGCCATTAATTTGACTTTACTGATCTGAAATTTTAGAAACATGCAGCTGCAGTCATTGTCTTTTAGACAGCTTTCTTCCTTGGTGCATTCAAGGACTATTTTTCAATCAGTGAATTATTCCTTTACCAACATCTACAGTATGTTTGCTTGCTGTTTGTGTTGTAACAAGTCTTCCGCCATCCCAATGTAAGAGGGTCCTTGAACGCACCACAGGAAGAGTTTTAAAAGAATAGTTTGACATTTTAGGAAATGTGAAGCAAAGACACCTGATTAGTTTAGCTCAAAGAGTGAGAACTGATAAATAGCTAGGCCCCAGTTTGTCTTTCTCATGTTTTGGTATTGGCTGTTTTAGATTCACAGAGATAAGCATCATTTTTTACATATTAAATAAAGCCTGAAAATCGTCTGGATAAAAATATACTGCCCACTGCACAGAAAAAAAAAATCAAAGACTTTCACAGGTTGCTACTTTGTTTATCAAGATATCTGGCCAATTTATAATCTTTGCTTGGTTTAGAAAACTGCTTTGCAACTTGGTAAAATAGCCTTTTTCTTGTGCAGCAGACAGAATATTTAATTGCGTTGAGATAGAAGATTTTTGAGGTATTTCACAAGCTGCTTGTTCTTCAACTTAAGCTTACTTCTGTTCCTTATTTGATTGGTTGTTTGGCCTTTACAACATCAGAAAATAGTGAACAGTGTTTTTCAAAGCCCACGACGACTTCCTGATATATCTTGTTTGTCCACAACCGAAAGATATTTAATTTGCTGTCACAAAGGAGTGAAGAAACTAGAAAATGTTAAGATTTATGAAGCTGGATTTAGAGAATTTAGACTTTCCTTCTCTCTTTTTTTTTTTTTTTTAAATTACTCAAAGCACCAAATTGTGAAAATAGTTGCCAATTGATTTAGTAGTTGAAAACTAATCTTGTAAATAAAAGTCATGAAGGAAATTGAGCTAATATTAATACATGAGGGGCACTAACTGAGGCGAGGACACCACGGAAAAAACTGGTTGTTTTTCCGTTCAGGTAGCCCACAGCTTAAGAATGTAGTCTCTGCTTAAAACAGCGATGAAGTAATATTAACAGGAAAATACATTAAAAACAAAACATTCAGTGGCTGAATAGGAAGTTTGAAAAGATCTTGAAACACTAATAAGCTCAAATGTGATATAAACAACTCTAAATTTTGTACATTTTTCATTAACTTCCACACAATCTTCTCCTTTCTGACATCCTGCTCCCATCTCTGCTCTTTTTACTTCTTGCTTCATGCCTTTTCTTTACTCTTCTGACTCCTCACTGCCTTCTCCTTTTTCCATCCTTCTCCTCCTGCGGGTTTCTTCCTCCCAGGTGAAGCTGCGTGTAAGCACATCTTCAAGATCCCACTCTGTAACTTGGTGGGCCGCAGCATTGAACGGCCGCTGAAGTCCCCTCTGGTCAACAAGGTGCTGACGACGCCGGCCCCGGCCATGGTGCCCCCGACGCCCCTCATCTCCGCCACACACTCGCTTTCCTTGTCCCGCATGGAGATCAAAGAGATAGCCAGCCGCACACGGAAGGAGCTGCTCGGTAAACTTAAAACAGTATTATAGACTAAATAACACATTTACTTTGTGTTAGTGTAGTGGCAGCATTAACGCTCATAGTCTGACAAACTGAAAAACAAAAATTTTTTGGCTGTCTTGT
>NW_007579375.1:82751-94296 GCF_000690725.1 Stegastes partitus | reverse complement strand
TTATGGTTTCTGTCCAACAGTTGCAGTAACCTTATAAAGTGTTAACACAAACTTGCAGTCAGGTCCTTTAACGAAATCTGTTGTAAAGTTGCCTTTTGACTTTTGTGTATTTCTATGATATCTTGAAATGAGGTTTCTTCATACTTGCCCTGTCGCCTCACACCAAGAAGGTTGTGAGTTCAGATCTGCTGGTCAGCTGTTCTCCTTGTGGCAGCGTGGGTTTCCTCCATGTGCTCTAGCTTCCTCTCACAATCCAAAGACATTCATAGAAGATTAAATAGAGATTCTAAATTGGCTGTAGGTCAGAATGAGTATTTGTCTGACCTTCTGTGTTGGTCCTGGGGGAGACTGGTGACCTGTACCCTGCCTCCCACCTGGTGCTAGCTCCAGCCCCCTGCAAGTTTTCCACAAAGTTATCCAGAACTCCACTGCGATGGACTTGCATGACCTTGCTGAAACTGGCAAAGGCTGACCACAGCTGTTTGCCAGAATCCTAACATTTCTGTCAAGGGCCTTGTGTTTACCATGCATGGAGAGAGGTCACGGTTTTCCCTTTTCACAATCATAAAAAATAATCCAAGCTACAATGAAAGTAAGGATTGAATTTCATTCCTTTTTTGGAAGCAGCCTCATATCTTTGTACTCCCTCTGGCCTTAAGTGCTTCAGACAGGAGCAGCTGTACTTTGAAGTTCAAGCGCTATCTGTTCAGACTGAGAGGATAAACTGAGACAAACTTCACCCAGAATACCACAGTAGCTGCTTTAAAATGGATGTTTAAGTTCAATAAATTAGCATGTAAACAGACAACACTTAAATAAGGTAACATATTTGGTGCATAGTCCTGAAAGACCTGGAGTAATGATATAATTTTTTCTTTTTTTTAAAGTACTCATTATTTAACATTAATTCAGATTGCAGAGACGTGATTAAATATGATTTCAGGTCGTTCCTGCCAGATCAAAGCATGTCTGCATCTGTAAATCCACTGTTATTTACTATAATCATCCAAAAACAGAACGTGACAGCCTGTGATCTTACTGAGTGCCATCTGTGCTGCCTTGTACATTAATTTGAAGCTCAGGTGTGATTACCCACGCAGCCACACAATTTGTTCACTTAGATGATGAAAGCTGGAGCCACCTGACTGCTCAGTAGTGCTGCGTGTGGCCACAAGGTGGGGCTAAGTATTGATGCATAGCTGTATTATGGTGAAATCCTCAAAACAAAGATTTTTTTTATCCAGGTACTTGCTTCCTGAATTAGGCTCACCCAGAGGTGAACCTACACCTCCTGAACAACAGACAGTCTGGTTCCACATAAACCGATCTCTTGATGTGAAACAGCCAGCGGCAATGGAAACAAAGCATCTGAAGGAGTTTTGGCAGGAAAAACACGAGAAAAGGTTAAGCTAAACTTCTTTGTTGTCTGAAAAGTGAGGAGTATAGGAAGGAGGTCACGAGTTTTATTTCCATTCACCCTGAAGGGAAAAAGGCACGTTGAGGCGACCACAACGCTGACGCATACACAGGATATAGACACACCCCTCTCTCTGGCATGTCAGCTTTATGTTTCACCCAGATTATATGTATTGTTAATACTCATTCAGTCAGAGCAACGGATTTTCCCTATCCTCCCACCTTCTCAGGGTTTGTTATATTTCTTTTGTATTTAAAAAAAACTCCATAATCACCCCAAAATTCCAGCTTTGTAAGTTCAAGCTTAGTCATCATCACTGGTCGGAAAATAACTGGAAATGGGATTACTGGGAGTATGACAATTTTAAACTGGATGACTGAGTGAGGGAAAAAAAGCCAGCTGAATGTGATGTGATAATAGGTGGGTTTCAGTTTTGACGACACGTACTGTAATTGCATTCAGCTTCAATGCACAGCTGAACACTCTGGTGACTGTAAAAATGTCTATATGGCCTCCCAGCACAATAGTGTACACTGCACAGCCACAGGTCTTACATAAGAGGTGGAGGAATGCTGGAACTCTGCCGTGGACTTCTGGATCATCTCACTTGCACACACAAAGTGAGGCCCCGTCCCCTTAACACCGGAACACAGTGTCTCTGCAGAACCAGGTCAAGCCAAGAATGATCTAAATCATACGTTTTCAAGCAAAAATAGGGCCAGCTTGGTTGTGAATTGTTTTATTGCCTACAAAAAGTATCTGGGGAGTCAAAACCCTGACTGCATACATTAAATTGAATAAATTATCATTAAAACCTTTCAAAAAAATAGCCTCAAAATACATTTTCACAGATAAAATTACAATATTACATGTCATAAAATCTTTCTCTGCAGGTTGTTGCGAGATATTTGTTTCTCAGTCCAAGCGGCTCCTCCTGCTTAGGTTATTTGAGAAACAGTCTCACTCATACAGACGGGGCATCAGGTAAGACTTTCCACCGCCCCGTCAGTCCTCATGTCATCAGCCATTATGGTTTTGTTGAACATAACCCGAACAAATGTTAACACAACAGATGGAAAATCCGCACAGGAAACAGATGAAGCCACGATGGGGATACGAAACCACACGAATGGTGGTCTGTGTTGTGTGTGTAAACACAAAAGGGCTCAGGGATCAACATACAGTGCAGCGCTGGAAAAATATTCCAAAGTGGCTTACGCTAAATGTCTACAACTGTCCGTCAGTGAGCTTTGAATTCCAACAAAGTCCTGGTTTAAAACGAGCAACAACCTTCATTTGAAATACAGCATATGATGTCAACTTCAGATATCTTTTAAGACCTTGTCACATTTGTAAATATCAAAATAAAAATACTGACAGAATCTCACGAAACCCAGCACTAGTGTAACCGCACACCTTATATTGCACTGACATTCTTGTCTTCCCAGGAGGCCCCTCAAGCGATCCTCCTCCTGCTCCCTCTGACACGGGCTACAAATCATAACCACCGTAGCCATCTTTTCACCCAGAGTTTTTCACCCCTCGAGTTCGGTCCCTACTTGGTGGATATTTAGGCGTACGCCGCAACTGATGTTAGGATCTGCAGAGCCATGGAAACACAAGGTATCTGTGCGACAGTGTAGGCCAGAGAGCGGGTCGGCGCTCGCAGGGCCAACAGGTAGGCGACGCTGTGCAGCACACGGCCCATGAAGAAGACCAGGAAGTGAAGGCGGGCCACTGCCAGGGAAGGTCCAGTCATAGAGTAGATGGCACCCAGAAAGAGGAAGGGGAGGATGTTCTCCAAGTCGTTAATATGAGCTCTGTAGAAAAAGGGGAAAAAATCAGTATATCAATGCCAACACACACATCTGTTCTCAATCTCCTGGATGCTGACTCAGCTACCTATCATGCAGTGAAATGAAGATATGTTGTAAAAAAAAATCTCAGTCATGTGAATGACTCATTTGAATTGTGGACTATAATTTCCTGTGTGAATTTCCAAAGTATTTATGATTTGGACAGTGAAATCCTTGCTTATGAAATACTGGGATTCCATCATCTTGCTGCTGCATCATTTTAATCCAGTCTAGCTCATCTTATATGAATCACACAGCAGCCTGTAACTTTCTCATTTTTACCAGCCCAGACTATTAATCAGCAACACTATTTTCCTGCTTCCGCTCCACCCACTAAGAACAACTTTTTAACAATGTTAGTCTAGGAAACCTGCCAATCTATGAACTTGTTGCAGGAATGACACATAAAAGGCTTGCGGACAGAACAAACCATTCACTAAGCCAGATTTTCAAAAAAAATTATGTCAGGATTTGTTTCTCACTGCACACTAAAAAAACAGAAGGAAAACTTTTCACGAGAAAAACATCTGCTCTCCCTTCTTATGTCACGGATCATTTTCAGACAAGTTAAAACAAAGCAGTCGGGCACATCTAGAGTTTACCAAGTCTTATTGGAAGTCACTAGAGGAAAGCATGTTTTCACACTGAAAAGTTCCTCATAAATGGAAAAATTCGCCTGGGAAAAACTGGGAATCGCCACTTGGATATGTACATTGAATGCACATAGGCAGCTGTAGAAACCTCTTGAACACTGAGCATGCTCAACCTTTTACTGAAACTAAGCGAGTACGGGAACTGCATAATACAGATCTAAAGATGCTCACAGTGTTGGAACGTTCCCTGTAAATACACATTAGTGGCTCTTGTACTTAAGTGTTTTCATTACAAACCACTTTCTGCGTCTATTTCGCAAAAACAAAAAGTAAACTGTAGAATCTTTTTGCTACGGCTGACATTACATAAAATATGACATCTTACCAGTACAAAGGTATACTGGCTGCAAAGTGATCCTTAAATACTGATGCATCAGGTGTAAGAAATTCAATAATAGTCCTACACTCATGGGTCATTTTTCTGTGTTGAGGATTTATGCTTTGTGTTTTTTCTACAAAATAAAAGCATGCCATGACAGCTCCTTGAGTCAAACTTTGTGCGCTCACCTCCTGCACCTCTCCACGTATGGATCCTCTCTATGATACTGTAAACCTCCGTGTCTCAGTGCGTCCTCTGGGTTGGCAAAAGCCTGTCAAGGGAAAAAAAACAACTTTGCATGAGTAAAAATGTATTTAACCAGCGCTGAGAGTAAATTAAAACTGCATTCTTCGACTGCAAAACAATCTTTTTGTAAGCCACTCACCTTTTTACGCAGCCTCACTTGTCCCGTTATGATCGCTATAACGTACATTTTAACCACCAGGAGCACGCCGTAGAAAACAAAACAGGAGAACACCTCGTTTCTTATCATCACTGCCATTGCTGTGTCTTTTCTTTAGGGGTTTTGTTTTTAATCATCCACAGTGAGCCGCGGTGAAATCAGAGAAGAGCTCCGAGCTTGGTGCGTGCGTAAAGCTGCTGAAAGTGAGAGTGAAGCCGGAGGGAACGCTTTTTTTGTACCGTCGGAATATGCCTCCACCCACTTACCCAAATGATGATGATGACAGGTTGAACAGCAGGCGTTTCTGTGATTCCCAGACTTGAGCAGGAGATTGCTTGGCACGCCACTAGTGGATGCCCCGAGGCTCCGCTTCACATGTGCAGCGGTGGAGTTTTCTTTCTTTTCTTTTTTTTTTTTTTTAATGAGTAGAAGTTATGACACCACGCTGTAGGTGGAAATCCCTGTTAAAGTCATCCAAATGGTTGCTTCTGTGTCAGTAACAAAGTGCTCTAAAAGTAGCAAAAGATTTCACTTTCTGTGTTGCTTTTCTTTTCTTTAGATTTTCTAGCTATTATTCCTGATGTATAGTAGTAGCTGGTATCATTTCTAAAAGCTCAAGTACAATGTTCTCTAAAATGTAGCTGCAGTATTAACTCAAAGTGAATTTTATCATTTAGTGTTGAACTATTGAGCCCTTGGAAGCGAATTTCTGTATAAAGTGACTCTTTTCTTGTTTAAGACGTCATCAAATGACCACAATGATTCAAGAAAACAAACATCCAAAAGAATTCAAAACCACAAAAATGACTAAATGTTTAAACTGACATGCCAAATGACCACAAAGAGACAGTAAATGAGCAAGCAAAGACATAAGTCAACCACAAAGACATACGACTAAACAGAGACCGAAATCAGCCACAAAGACAAATAAACAACTAAGCAGTTCAACCACAAACAGACACAAAAGACTAAACCGAGATGTAAATCAACCACAAACAGACACAAAAGACTAAACCGAGACGTAAATCAAACACAAGCAGACACAAAAGACTAAACTGAGACGTAAATCAAACACAAAGAGTTACTAAATGACTCAATAGAGATGTAAACTAGCCACAGAGGTGCAAAACAACTGTGAAAAAGCCCAAATCTGACACAAAGAGAAGTAAAAACAACTGCAAAGAGATGTAAAATAAGCACAAGAAGATGCAAAATGGTTAAAAAGTAATACAAAACAACATCAGAACAGCTGACCGTGGGGGCTTTCTCATGTTATTAAAGCGTAAGCAGCAGTTTTTTGGAACAGCTCCGATAATTTAAAAAAAAAGAAAATAATTGTTAGTAGCTTGTAGTTGCCCTCTGAAACGTAGCTGCAGTACAAAGTCAGACGGAAGCTGGATTTTAGTGTCACATCATCATGAATCAGATGATGACATTGAAACACAAAATGTCTAAAAAGAGAGTCTAACAACCCTAAAGAGACACCAAATGACTAAATGGAAGATGCAAAACAACAACAAAAAGACACAAAACAACTAAACAGAGACATTATGTAGCTACACAGAGATGTGAAACAACCCCGAAGAAACACAAAATGATCAAAGAGAGTTTCTGTTTGAGCAAAAACATACACAAAATGGTAAAACGAAGGAGCGTGCCGCTTGGCTTCCTGGTGTTAATAATATGAAAGCAGCATTTTTCTGGAGCTGCTCATATCATTTTTAAAATGCATCCAAAAAGAGAATAACAANCAAACTTTCTAAACCACCAAATCTAGATTGCCAGTGCTGTAAATGGGGCTACATACCACAATGTAGACTTTTATTTATGTAAAGAACAAGTACAATAGTGAGCATGTGGTCACTTTAATTGTTTTTATTTGAAGAGACAGAAAACAGCAGGATAGAGGTGTATAAACACCCCCGTTCAATTGAATATTCTACATTATCTAAATGTATTATGGGACCAATTTTAAGGTTTTATTACATTTGGTTGTGAAAATCCACCCTAAATCTAATTTCCTGCTGGCATCAAGGTAATCCAGAATTTTAGAATCACAGTTATCCTAATCCGACTAAAAAGTTTTCAACAGCACATCCTGAAAGTTTGATCCAAATCAAAACCAACACTGGATTATGTGATCAAACTTTTTTTACTCTTTTTTTAAAATTCCATTTTCAAGATGTGATTTCCAATCTAACAGCCAAAATTGGTTCAGATTACTTCCAAGTAACTGGCACCAGGAAGTGGCCCCTTTTGTTTTACAATATTAAACACATAACGTGTAGATTTTAGCACTTCAGAGGCACTGACAGGCAGACTGTGTTTACTTTGAGCAGAGCTAGGCTGGCTGTTTTCCTGTGTTCCCAGTGTTCGTGCTAACCGGCTTTTAAATAGGCTGCACATGTTAACACTCCTCTTATCAGGGAAGCAGAGTAATGTCTCAGGAACTCATGTTCATTATCTGCTACCTTGTGCCAACAAAAGGCTTGACAGAGGAACCGAGTGGAAAATCAGACAGCGGATCAGTCAAACAGAGAAAGATGAGCAAGAAGAACACCGAGGAGGAGCCCAAAGGACGAGCACTGACGTCAACAAACAGTGACAGGTGACAGATCGAACGGCAGCAACACATTTAACAGTCACGCAGTGTTCTGAGCTTAAACCCTATTTTTGTGTGCACGACAGGTTAGCCTCAGAGTCCATTGAAGCAGACCTGGACGTCCAGCTGCATTGTTCGTCGAGTTCGGAGGCCGAGCCGGAGAAGGCGGTGCTGCAGGCGGAGAGTCCACCCCTCGCCAGCGCGTTCGCTCTCCCCACGTCCTTCGAAGAAGATGTCCTGGACCTAAAGTGAAGACAATCCCATTGTGCACTTCTCTGCCCACCCACTCCTGTACTGTCACCATTATTTTATTGTTTGGTTTTTAATTTGTTTGTTGAATTCCTTTTTCTTGTCCTTTTCGTTTGTTTATATCCCAGTAACATGGGCCTCCTCGTTCATCTGACAAAATGGGTGCAGTGGGAGTTAGAACACATGTCTGTGTGCGTGTTTGTTTTCGTGAGCAGTCCCTCAGCCACTGTGTGTTGGGTGTTTGTGTTGCCCCCCCGCAGCAAATAACCCAAAGAGGCGATGAGGTTGTGTAAGATGCCGTGGTGTTTTCAGACTTCTGCAACAGCTTTGAAGTAACAGTTTGATCCCAAACCACAAGCTGAATGTAAACCTGCGCACCGAGGCACGACAAAAAATCTCTGCGTTCACATTTCCCTCTGAAGTCGCTGGAGCTTAATATGTGTTGTATATTATGTGATTATTTCCGATCCACTTTCCAATGTTGTATGATATGCATATGTATGTGTACATCTGTTTATACATGAAAGTGCACACGGTGGCAGGCGTATATGCCCGTCTGGCCTGTGATGCATATTTATAGATATATTATAAAAATCAATTTTATTCCCATATTTAGTAAAAGTATGATGTTTTATGCTCTCTGCACATTTTAGTCCTTATTCTTCTCCTTATTCACAGTATACAGGTAGACAGGGCTGGAGGCAAAGTCTCCCACAAGTGCCATTTCCCAGCATCCTCCATTGAACTACACCTCGAAACAGCCACCGTATTCTGGTGTCTGACAGTAGCAGCCATGATTGTAGTCCGCATTAGATTACAATGGTGACCCACAACTCCGATGAGTTTGAATTCACTTACTGGAGGCACTCTCTCGAAGACACATGCACTAAACATTTTACCCCATAACAAAGAGCTGACCTTAAAATCTGCATGACCTGTCTTTGCTACTGTACAAGTGTTGTGTTTTCTACGCCACAAAATAGCTTCTTTGAAAACCATGAAGTCTGCGACATGATATCTAAGATAGCAGCGAAAGCAAACCACAACCTGAGACAACAGAAGAAGTGTGGGGGGGCCTCTTTTTGTATGTTTGATGGACCAAGAAGACAAATTTTTAACAAAAACTAAAGTTAAAATAAAGCATATTGCATAAAATTAAATAAAAGCAGGATTTTGTTAACAAATAAAAAATAAGCAAGCATGACCACTAATTACACAAATAACATGTAGTGTGAATTCATTTTAATTTCGTCTTTCTCTGTATGTGGACGATACAGATGGATAATATTGAAGTAGAAATAAAAATAATTGTTTAGAAGATTGTATTTCTAGGAAAACATCACCTTTACCCAAATAAGACTCGCATCAAGACAGAACTAAAAATGAGAACCTACATGGACATGATAACCCTGTTAGGGATTCAGCTCTCAGTAGCATTAGCTGCTACTTTTAAACTCAATGTTTTCTAGGATTTGAAATCTTCTCAGGGCCCAGAAGCCCTGCTGGTTTTCACCCTGCTCTCGAGTGACAGACTGATTTAAAGCGGCACAATGACTTATGGCACAATTCAGCAGGCGGAGACGCATCTTGAAAGCCGACACACCTGCACACGGTTTGATTTACTGATCAATTATCTGATGCATTCTTGACAAAGCTGACGTTTTTTTTGTTTCGGTCTGACGGCAGTCACTGGCACCTGTTTGTCTTTAAATCAAATCTGTCAAGAGAGAAAAGCTTTAGGTCTGCTAATTTTTATTCCTGCTTGTCCCCAATTTTTGTTTTGATAATGTGAATTTGGCCTATAAAGTTGGAGGACTAAGAAGGGTCAGACGTTTAAAAAAAAAAAGAAACCCTGATTTTTCGTCTTTAATATGAGTGAGCTCCGAAAATGATGCAGCAATATCCTGCATTCTCACATTAAACCCTTTCTGCCTCTTGAATGTCCACTTCTTTTACACTCTACGTCTCCAGTTTGTAAAGCAGTCTTTGTGTTAAATAAAATCTTATGCTGCATTCATGTCATATGAGATTACTTCAACTTCCAAGTAATAAATACAACTGTATCCAAATTGGCATCTACTATTACATATGAAAACTAAACAATCGCCTCAAAGACAGACTTTAGATGGCATTAAACCCAACTCCTATTGTGAATTTACAGTCTGAAATCTGTCCCATCGCTTCAGTGTAAGATGGGAATGTGGCATAAATCTCATTTCTCAGACAAACAAAACTAAACTCAACTTCCTTTATAAAATCAGTGGAGTGCCCCTTTAAATTGTAAAACAATTCTTAAAACAGACCCTTAAAGACCATAAAACACACATTAGTCCAGGTGTTTCAGAGGCTCTCATTTTAGGAGCTTCATGTGGGCGATCAGCACTGCAGCAGCACAGGCCAGGTGGGAACAATCACCTGCAATTAACTCAGCAGCAGGATAAAAAGCTTGAAGCAAGCTGAGTCCTGATGAGCAGGAAGCAGCTCAGAGACACACATCTTGAACAGTTTGGGGGTCGACATAGACGGTGACTGTGATCACCTTCAAATCAGTAATATGGGTCGTGTTTGTCAGTGTGACACCAACGTGAAACAGGGATAATGTTCAGATTAACAGTCAGTCAAACCAAAGGAGAATGCTCCAAACTGGGAGTAGTGGTTCTGACTATGTTATGTGGGCATGAGAGCGCCTTAGTAAGGTGGTTTCACAACACAGCAGCCTTCAGATCTTGCATGAGCCTCCTCTTCCTCCCTCACGCCTTTCCTATATTCTCCTTCTGCCTGCCTCAGCGTGAATCCCTCCAACACTATAACACAACTCAGAAAAAGGGAAGAAAAAAAAAAAAGAACCCCGAGGTGGTGGTGGTGGTGGTAGTGGGGAATTTTTACAAAGGTACTCTAGTGTTTATTACTCTAAACGAAGGTGGCTGACTGGGGGAACGCCGCTTCTCCCGCTTATGTCTTTCCTATTTCTCCTGTATTTCTGTCGAGTACTCTTTGTTTCTACCTCCCCTTGGCATTTTCACGTTTTGTTTTTTTGTTGTTGTTTTTTTTTTTTTGTATTGGAATCTATATTTACTGTTTAGACTGTTGCTGAACCTCTCTGTGATATCAAAATGAAAGAAAATTTACAAAAAAAACACCAAGTGTCTTAAAATATTGTATCGCCATCGTTTTTAATGCCAAGTACTACTTGTAAATGTTTGTGTATCAAATGTGGCCTCAAATGAAACTGAACTATATTATTATTATTATTATTATTATTATTATTTGAGCAGTTATTTTAAAAAAGTGCTGTAGACCACTGCTGTGAAAGTAGTTGATTCTGTTCATTGATATGTAATAAATATTTATGAAATTTGAACCGTGCGGCTTGTTTGACTGTTGCACAGGTTTAGATGTTAGCAGCTCACAAAGGTCGGTGATTTTTAATGAATACTGAAAGACCATTTAAACCAACAGTGTCAGCTGAAAGGTGTAAAAACAATAATACACAACATACAGCATTTAAAACTAATACTGCTGTTTAGGAAAAACAAAATCACCAGGAAAATGTTGCTGTTGTCTATCTGCAGTATTTACTGAAATGCTTTAAATCAGTAGTTTTTTGGGTTTTTTTAACAACATGGCTTAAAAACTTGTGTTTCTCTGTAATATTAATATATAAAAGAGTAAAAACAGTAACCATTTCTTAAGATACTTACTGCTCTGTGAGGCTGTCCCATATGCCAACGTTAGCATGCTAATGTTCATTGTGGCAATGCTAACGTGTTTGTGTTTAGCGTACAGCTTTTAAACAAAAAGTACAGAAACAAAAGTGCAACTGAGATAAGAATGTCCTTATTTTGTAAAGAACATTCCATAAATTGATAGTGATGGTACTACATTTAGTGTTATTAAAGTTTTATTTTTTTTCTTTGAAGGATGGCAGTTGGGTGGTTTTACTACTTTTTCCTGATAGATCTACTAGCAACACTCTGCTAACATTAGCACGTGAACATGCTCAAAATGGCAATGCTAACATGTTGATGTTTAACATGACTGTTTAG
>NW_007579375.1:3173-75384 GCF_000690725.1 Stegastes partitus | reverse complement strand
GTGGCTGTGAGTGTCGTACTCCCCATTTCTGACTCCACTCCCTCCTTGCCTGCAGCTACACATTCTCCCTGCCTCTCTCTCCTGATTTGTGGGTCTGTGTCTGTGTGCAGGAGTGCAGACAGGTGTGTTGAAGCCAGAGCAGAGCGCCACAAGCTACACAACATCACAACTGTCAAGCTTGCTTCAAATATTCCACTCTGCCATCTCCCCTCCGCTATAACACACGCTCTGCTCGTAGGGTCTGTGCATGACTCAGCTCCTGTTCTCAGACCTCCTGCCTTGTGGTTCTGCCTCTTTCACTGGCTCAGCTCAGTTTCCAGCTGCTAATCCAAGCCTCAGCCCCAGTTCCCAGCATCCTATTCAGTGTTCCTGCTGTTGGCTCAGCTCCTTTCCTGTGTTTTGTGGACCTGAGCCCATCTTATTCCCCAATACCCAGTCTGTCATCAATTAAAACTAGTTACTCTGCCTCAGTGTATACACTTGGGTTCACTGGCCGATTTCTGACAGTCAGGGTTACAAATGTCAGGTTTTCTTGGTATTATGGCATATAAGAATATTAAAAGTGGATTTTTTTTACTGTCCCGCCCCCTTCCCCCCCAAAAAAGACAAAAGCTGGACAGTTGAGGGTCATGATTAGAGGTCTGTGTAAGACTGCTACAGCTTGACTTGTGGAGCCAACATGTCTTTGTGTATTGTTGTGGTCACGCTGGAAAAAAATGACTTCACTTGAGTCTGCTGGCACAATATGGGAGATGAAGTTCGTTGCAAAACAAGGAAAATTTCCTCTGCAATCGAGATTCTGGTGGTTTCAGAATCTTGTGCCGTGGTTGCGCAACATCACATTCTGTCAGCGTTTTACGTATTAAAGTGTTATGAAAACATTTTACTACGTACAACTGAGCAGTTTATACAAATACTGTACTTTAATACAGACGTGCTCATACTTAAGGAGAATTTTAATTTCTGATACTTTCTACTTATACTCTGAAATGTTTCAGAGGCAGATGTTCAGATATTGTACTTATTCGCTGTTCAGACTATGACTTTACACTAAAAACCTATAAAAAGAAAAGATTAGAATTATACACAATATATCATATATTCACCCTAATCATTTTTAAAAATGATATATTGCTTGAATAAACGTCACATCTGTATCCTCAGCTCCTCAGCCAACGACAGCTGCAAAATACTACTTCCACATTATTCATAGTAATCCAGCTCTTACTTCTGATTCTCTAAGTACACTTTGCTGATGGGTATTCAAAACACTCAATTGCAGCTCAAAGTGCCACGCTCAGATTTCTGCTTAAGTAAAAGTACAGAAGTATCACAAGTATGTTTAAATAAGTACCTGTGAAGCAGACGTTCCTTTTTGTGGTTTATTCAGTAAATCTGTGTTCTATTATTAATGGTGCTTTAACTTTAATACAGAATTTTAATGCTCTATAGTAGTGGTTCTCAAACTGCGGGTCAGGACCCCATGGGGGTCCCAAGGTAATTTCAGGGGGTTATCAGATCATTGTAAAAACATAAAATAAAATAAGGCCTACATTTATCAAATAAATTGGTATTAGGGCTGTCAAAATTAAAAGTGTATACTTCTTTCCACTCCTTTTTCGGACTTGTTAATATTGTGATTTGATTATTTGATATTTTTTTTCCCCACTCTTTTTTAATGCGCTTTTTAAAATTATTTTCTTTCGTTTTTATTTTATTTTTTTCACTTTCATTTGGTCGAAATCAATTCAATTCATTCATTCCTTCAAAAGAAAATTCATGTAATTAATGTATAGAGATCAATCTGTGGAATTAACACATTAATTCTTAACGCATGAACAACAAAGTTATTACTCATGATATCTTAAAAATTCAGATTGGGGGGTCACGAACACAAACTTATGTTGTCTTGGGGGTCGTGGCTCAAAAAGTTTGAGAACCACTGCTCTATTGAATACTTGGAGTATCGTTACTTTTAATTACTTAATACAGCATATTGTACTATGTTAAAGATTGCTTGCATGTTCTTATATTAAACCACAACCAGCTGTAGATAAAGGTTAAGGAATAAAAAGTCCAACCTTTCTCTCTAAAATATACCAAAATGAGATGTAAAGTAGTTTAAAATAGGACTACTGAAGCAAAGTATGTGTGGGATTGTATTACAGTGTAGTACTTGAGTAATGTACTCTGTTTCAGTAGTTTTCAATGCATGACTCGTGTATTTTTACATGTTGATGCTTTGACTGAAGTAAAATACCTGAATACGTCTGATAAAAAAAGACATAATCTAAAGAAAAAGAAGAGATATAACCACATTTACTGTAATTCATCATGTTTAGTTACATGTTTGCATCACAACGCCTCGTGGTCAGCTGTCAGCCATCATTGGCTTGTGTCTGCCAGTCCAGAGTGAGCGAACTGCCCGAGCTGGTGTCATCACAGCAGTCCTCGGCGTCGGAGAAGGAGGACATGTAGTGGAGGCCCGTCACTCTGTGGTAGCCTCCCTGGAGCATCTGTGGGTAGGCGGTGAGCTCCATGGCCCTGCGGCCGGTCCTGCTCACCCTCACGGTCCACATGTCAACCAGCTGCGAACACATAGCGCAGCCCATGTTGTGTGCAAACGGGTCAGGAGACAGATTACACAGGGAGACACAGTTATTCTACATGTAGGGGTCAGTAGATATGCTCATCCTCACTCATTCACCTGCAGACTTCACAGGTGAGGAGTAAGATACA
The DNA here is from genome assembly GCF_000690725.1 of Stegastes partitus. Classification (NCBI taxonomy): domain Eukaryota; kingdom Metazoa; phylum Chordata; class Actinopteri; family Pomacentridae; genus Stegastes; species Stegastes partitus. The sequence continues at coordinate 72,645 of NW_007579375.1, read as the reverse complement.
TCATCAGTAATGCACTCACTTATTCATTAATGTGTTTACATGCACCGGGATGCAGATTACTAGTAATATGATGCAGAAGGAATGGGGTATTATATTTTCAAATTATGACATGTATAGTTTCTGGAGTTTTACACATTTTATAAGCACATGCAGCTGCAAAAATTAGACAAAAATTGCAATTTAGTGACAATTTAGAGACTAAACTTGACTTTAATCAGTTTTTATTCCTATATTCGTACTTTTCTTTAAGATTTTTTCATTTTTATTTGCGTGCTTGGTTGCACTGCGTTTGCTCTATCTTGTAAGTGCACTGTGTATTTTTTTCCCTTCATGTTTATTCACTGAGGAGAATAAATAAATAACGGGCATTAATATTAATATTACTAAAGGGTGATGCAAAATAATTGCAGAAGGGTTGAATGTATTTCAGCATTTATCTATTTTGTTAGGTCTCAAAGGGAAATCTGAGTTTTACAGTTAGACTCCAGCACTGCCTCGGTAAATGTAAATGAGTACGTTTTTGCTCTGGAATATGTGTATGAGTTGTTTCTTCAATAAAAGGAAGTTAAAAAAAAAAAACGTTAAAAAGACAGAGACATGCTGGGGGTAAAGCGAGGTGAACCACAAAGTTCCACAAAACAAGAAGTGCAGCTGCTCATCGAACTCTCACTTCCAGGCCTGCCTGCAGGGCTCGGCGAGGGTAACCAGAAGTAGCAGAGTCATAACCGGTCTTCCTCAAGGTGTTCTGTGTCTCTCACAGCTGCCAGACACGGCATGTAAATATTTACAGTAGTCGCTTTTTGCAGAAAAAAATCACGAAGAGAGAGAGTTCGAAAAGAGAGGAGCTGAATCAGGAAGCTGCAGTCGGTCCAGCAAGTCTTCTGTCAGAGGAAACAGCTCATCTGGTGGCTCCTCTGAATGTATTGCAGCACTTTGGTTTGGCTTTATAGTGGCCACAGGGTCTGCTCAGACTGGACGCTTTGATACATGAATCACTTCAACTGCCATGTTGGGTTTTCTTCTCTGCTGCTTGATGGAGCGCAGACGTCACAGAAGCTTTAATAAATGCCTGAGGGAAGGAACGGACGGAAGGTTAGTGGGCGGCAGATCGATATACTGTACATTCATTTTTCACTTTTCAGGCAAAGTTGAAGGACTAAACGTTGTTCCCTCGCCCGCCAATGAATCAATTAGACTTCATTAGTGATCATAAGACAGATATAAAGAGTAAAACAACCTGAGAGGAAGACAACAGAGCAATAAAAGGGATGAAAATACATAAATACAAGTACAGCTTTACAACATGATTGTGTTGTATCTTATATATATTTATTATTTTACTGTCTTTTTATTCAGGTTTGTGTTATAGTTTGCTGTTTTAATCCAACAATACGTTTGACTTGACAATAAAATGATTCATTAAAACAAAACATTGGCTACAGAGATAGCTTTAACATTTCAAGATGTCAACATCTTCAGCTGCTCTCGGATTAGTTTTTCTGTCCAGCACTGAGAAACAAGTAAAAGATTAATGCCAGAGGACTTGAGGAGGCGTCCCAGATCAGAGATTGCAAAATGTCAAACTTGTGGTGCAAGAGTATGAAAAACAACTAAGAATCTGATATGAAACTCGACCCAAAGTGACAATTCTGAGCAAGTTTATGGCCCAGTTTTAACCTTTTGCCAAAACAACCCAGAGGACTGCTGCGAGCACAGCAAGAAAGTAGGTAACCAGTGAGGTTAAATTGGGGAACCACTCAAGTGTTGATAATCTGGAATATTAAAAATGTATGTATAAACCAGGACAGAATCCAGTTTGCTCTGACAGCTGTAGCAACAAAAGGAGATCACAGAGGCTTCGATGTGACAAAACCTTCTGCTCATTGGACACATTAGGAACAGCTACAACAGAATCTGTGCGACTGATTTTTCCTTCAGGACAGTCTGCTCTCACACTGCCGCAGATACTTCCCTGCGTAATTCTTTCAGCTGATTAACACAGACGTCAACCTGCCCCCTCGAATCTACTGTCTGACCTTCATCATCCAAAGCTGTCTGTTGCACAGAGACCCACTGGCAGGAGTGAAAACGACTTGAGGACGGGAGAGGACAAGTGCCGTGCTGCTGCTATGTGCCACACCCATCCTGTCCCGGTGCATGGACACAGCAGGGGCATCCCTCATAAAGGCAGCCACAGACTCCTCTGCTGTCCTGGATTGTCACTGTATTGTTATTTGCTGATTTGATATTCAACTGCCTGGACAGCTACTCCTATTGAATTATTCATCATAATATCTGGTGGCTCGTGAAATGCACCCTGCACGGCGTACCTCCCAGCCTCCATGTAACCTTCATGGCAGTAATCTATCAAAGCTGCGTTTGTTTGTATTCGTGCTCAGACACATGCAGTGCAGGAAACATGCCAGTGTTGTGATGACGTGAGGTGGGCAGATGCTGCATCTGCGTGCATGTGTGCTTCTATATTTACATGTAAATAAGACACATAAACACAAGTCAGCCCTCAGAAACAGTTTTGTTTACGGCTCTTACCTGAATAAAGCCGGCTCTCCTGTCTGCATCAACGCTCCGTATGTGCATCGTGTCCTGCCAGCAGCCCGGTGTGCCTCCCTCTCGGTCTGCCTCTGACTGGGCTCGACACAGCTCAGCATACGTATGGGACTCGAGATGACATCACAGCTCCTCATCTAAGAGTTGCTCTCTTTCTAAAATTAAAACAGGTGAACCCTCTCTCTCTCTCTCTCTCTCTCTGTGCCTCTCATACCGAACTATAATTTTTCAGCAGAAGACAATAAAAAGGAGAGCACAGATGTCATTTCTAATTCCCACTTGATTCAATTTTTACTCCACATGAGCAGTAATTATGCTGCCATCGCTTCAAGAAAAGTAGTAACTGGTGTATATATTAAGATGCTGATTTATCTGCGCTACCTGAGTATTGTACTGCATCAATTTGGGGAGCTCAGAAGACAGTATTGACCAGAGACTTGGTCAGAATCGATGCCACAGAGGCAGAAAAATCCCAATTAACCCCACATTCTACCCCTTCTCTGTTCATGTGTGGCCACTGCTCCTGCACTACAATATTATACAGCTCCTGGTTTTCTGCAAGATAGTTCATTTAAGGCACAGTATCAGATGGAAAAAATGATGGTCTGAGCTCGTTTTTGGCACAGGTACCATCAATAATTATGTAAAGCAGGTAGAACACCTCAAGGGCCTCATTATGTCAGTGAATACTGACACCACATAAGCCAGCTGGCAGCCTCAGATCCTCAGGTGTGGCCTTTCTTGCTGCTCCAACGTTGAGGTTTAAATCTAAAGGTGACCTTGCATTTCTGACTCTGAAACAACCTGCCTGATGACGTTGGGCTCACAGAATCAGTGGCTTCTTTAAAACCCATTTTTATAGACTTGCTGTTATGTGATGTTGCCCGTTCCTGCTTATTAAACTTTTTATTGCTTATTGCTCCATCAGTCTGGTGTTTGTCCTCTCTGCAGGTATTTGTGGCTCTGCTCAGGTCTGCTACTAGTCCCACCACCAATCTGTTATTTGTTGTCTATTGGTGTCTGCTATCCTTTACTTTTTACCCTCCCCCCAACTAGTCAAGCCTGTCTGACTACCTGAGCCTGGTTCTCCTGAAGGTCTCTTTCAGTTCTTAAATATCTTTGCTCACAGGGAATCCTTGGATTTGTTGGGTTCTTCATTTTGAATCTTAATACATTTGTGTTTTATTTACTATTGTAATGTCGTAATCTTACTATTCAAATTTGTTAGGTTAATAATATCAATCTTATTTGTCTGTTGGAAAGGCAAATGACCCACAGTGAACCAGTGGTTGTTGCTGCTCATTGATATTTGGTCTTCTTTCCCTGGTTGTGAATCTACTTCATCATGGGTAGACAGCCAAAAAAAAACCCTACATACTACAATTCCCATGTATAACAAACAGCATCTATTGCTCACATCCTTTCAAGGAATAATCCACAGAAAGGAATTTATAAAGAAAGCAGATGTCACTCTATAAATAGAATCACTGTGTCAGTGTGTCGCAAAATTAAAATCATGCATTCATTCATGAGTTTTAGATTTGCTGGTAGGCAGATTTTCTTACCTTTAGACAGAACCAGCCCAGCTGTTTCCCCATTTCTAGTCTTTACGGGAGAATAACAGTGTTGTGGCTGTAGTTTCATATATAACAGACAAACACGGGAGAGGTGTTGATCTTCTTGCACTCCCACTCTCATTAAAAAAGCTAATAACAGCTCCGAAATTGTCTGCTCGCGGGTCGTAACACAAGCTGTCTGTTATAAATGCATCATCTGTGTAATTTTATTTGACAAAAGACATTATCACAGTTTATAATATGGCAATAAAGGAGTTTTTACAGGATTAGCAGTCCTCCCCATGGCAAGGAACTCGACCACCGTTTAAAATATTTATCCAAAAGTAACTGGAAACATCTTTTGTTTTCTTGCATTTTTAGTGCTTCAAGGTTTCATTTTGTTAAACCACAGCAAAAAATAAAAAAAACAAGTTCAAAATCAAGACCAGGCAATTTTAATCATTAAACCAGTCATAAGTAATTACATCAATTATACAGACATTAAGACATCCCATTGAACTGAGGTCGACCACTCAACTCCCATGTTATCAAAGCATCACCACTGTCATGACCACAAGAGCCACACACTGTCAAATACCAGGAAAACATGAGTCAATGACATCCCGTTGCTTGGCATGATATTTCTGATTAACTGTCCAACCACAGCAATGCAGTGAAATGGAAATCTCACACGCATAGCTACGTGCTGTAACACAAGCAAACAACCTCACAGGTGAGAATAATTATGTAACCGCCACTCAAGACTCCTTTAACGTGGCGCTACAATAAACTGCACAGCCCCGGTCTTTACTGTCAGCTGTTCAAACTGTCCAGTATCGCTTTGACGACAGAGCTAAGATTGCACAAAGATTTGTCTTTTATTTCATTGCACTTAATCCCCCAAAAAGTATCTAAACATAGCACACGTGTAACTGTGGTATTAATACTATCTCTTGTAGATACAGTCCGGAAATGTGTGAAAAGAACAAACATTACACCAGACAGAACGGACAAATCAGTGGCTTTTCTTATTAAAAGTATTGAATAGATTAAAAAAATGTAATTAAAAAATTAAAACACGAGGCATGAATTATCATCAGCTCAAACACAGTCCACAGGCACGGCAGACATTTTGACATAAAAAGCTTTGACTGCAGCTTTTTAAATGTGGATATTTTCTGGTTTCAACAGTAAACTTGATGTCTTTGATTTCTAGACTTAAATAAGACATTTGAGGGCATCAGCTTGGTCTTTGGGAAACACTGATCAACACTTTTCACCCTTTTCACTTTTTCTTATATTTTATGGGCCAAACAACTAATTGTTAAGTCAAGAAAATAATTGACAGATTAATTGGCAATGCTCTATAGCAAAACCTTTTTTGAAATTTGAGCAACAACCAGCAGAACCAGGCTAGGAGAGGGCTGCCATCTGCCTCGACTGGTTGGGAAAGGGAAAATGGTGGAAAGAAATAAAAAAGTTAGAATAATACGCTTAATTTTATTCCCTCATCTGAGAGAGCTGGGAAAATATTAGCTTTTTTATTAGCCACTATAGTGAGATTAGCTAGGTGTGAAAGCAGCCATTAGCTTTAAATTTTCGAGTTGAAAATAAAAAGTAAAATAGCTAATAAAAATGGACAGAATAATAAGTGTTGATTTTTAGAAAATATAAAATGCAGTGTTGTTTTTGGCTTTTCCTCATAAAGAAGGTTTAAATAGGGAAAAACGCTGCCAACCGGCCGACTTTCAGTTCCAGGTCAAGGACTTTTAAGCGCTACTTTAGCTTAGCTTATTGTCAAACTTGAATGAACACAGTTGACTTTATCAGTTACACCTGAGATTTTCTTACATAGACAGGTCAAAACATCTGTGGTGAAAATAAAACGTGTTCATGTTGGATATTTTTGCGTCAATCTCTATTTACGTTGTTAGATATATTGTCAGGAAACTATTTGGCAAATCCCGCCTCTCATAATTACACCTCTTAATATCTGTTGAGCTTTTTGAAACTGTACTATGACAATGTTCAGATTTTCAAAGTAGACCTAAATGTAGAGATAGACATTTCACAACTAAGTCTTACTTATATAAAAGGTTTTAAGATGTAGATTTTCCATTTTACCTTGCAGGATAAGCTAACTGTGAAGCTACAGCTAGCCAGCAGCTAGCTTGAGTTAGCATAAAGACTGGAAGATGGTGAAAACAGCTAGCTCTACCTTCTGTCGTTTTTAAGTTTAAATTTTCGTACAAGTTAAGCAAACAAGATTTAATATGTTAATTAGTAAACTTCAGAGGTGTTGGGCGGATTTTCTGAGGTCTGGACAGAAAAGGCTAATTGTACTTCCAGTCTATAAACTAACAGCTAACTAACTGCTAGCTGTATCTTAATACTTAATGAACAGACATAAGGGTGGTATTATTTAGGCCCCTTAAAGAAAGCAAGTTTGAGTGATTTCAAATTTATTAATTTCTTTCACATCTGTTAATTAATAGACTCGTATACTTTTCTGAGTTTATGTCCATTCCTACATTATATCTCAATGAACACAAACAACGTATTCTGATTGAATTTTTGTGCCACCCTTTCTGATTGATCTTATAGTGAAATACGGCTGAGAGTTTAATGTTTCACGGCTCTAGAGTTATCTAGAGTCGATGTAAATGAATGCCGAGGTTTCCAAACAATGTAAATGCAAATTTTCCACCATTACAAAAGAAAAGTGTGGGTGTGTAGGTGCTTGAACCTGTTTCAACGTGCTGATGGTCCTGCAGATCATGAAATATTAGACTATTATATTTTATTACATTTCAGCTGGCAGTTTGCTTGTCTGTGCTTCAGATCTCATTTTTTCTAAGGCTGGTACAAATAAGGGAAGGAAGCAGAAGTAAGAATGACTGTCCCCTGGTCAAGAGAGTGGTGAAATAGGAGCCGCTATTTAAAGCACCCCTGGTTCCAGATGTGAAAGCCCCATTTATTTGTTTGAAAGACCCATCGATTTTCCTATGAAAATGTTGCTTGACTCATAGCACTTGACAGGAATGTCTCCCGGCTGAATCATCAGTATAAACGGTTAACTGCGTCCCAGTAGGTCTGTGTACATAAAATGTTGAGGGGAGAAGTTACCTACGACTCCCAAGGCACACTTCTGCAAGAAATGTCCAATCATGGTGTTTTGAATTTGCTGGCCATTTGTTTTGTGCCTCTGACTGGCCTCTGCTCCAGGGTCACAGCAGTAGGAGCTCAGGGGGTTTTGTTGCATTTAAAACAGTTTGTCGTGACAATAATAATGGACAAAACATGACTTCTAAGAACGAAATGAAAATAAACATAAACTTGTGGCTTCAGCGGGAGAGTTAAATTTATGATTTAAGAGGACAAATGGAAACAAATATGGGGAAAACCCTTCTGGAACCAGTAGCAACTCTGTACTATATGACATCTAAAGATTAAAATCAGCATTCACATCCATTTTCTATTATTTGGCTTTGGAAATTATACATTTTGAAGACATTTTTTCTTTACTGTACACTGGTAATAGTGGAGCAGCAGTATTTCTCTTCTAATTCTGCAGGGTTTCTTTCTCTGTGAGGGTCTGATGCATATAAATGCTCCCTTAATGATTGCTAGTCAAGTAAAAGATTTGAAGCGAATGTAGTAACGGTGCATTAACTCTTTATGTAACGTGGCTCAGGGGATTTAGTAATAATAACTGCCTTTTCTCTTTGCTTCCAACCTGGATCATAAATCTTGCATTGATTATGCTGCAAGATGAGCTGCACAATTTAGGAAAACATGTGAGCTTTCTTTTGATGAATTTGGGTCCAGCAAACAATTATTAAATAAAACTCCTCTGAGAAACTCAGACAGAAGTCAGTGTGTCTCACACACTTGTTCCAGTGCTCTGCTCTGTTTGTGACTCAAAGATGATTGGATGACTTGTTTCTTTCAACACAGAGCGCTGTAGTTACAAGACTGTTTTGATTCATCACTTGCTTTGTGAGCGGAGGAATCTAAACTTTACACCATTACATAATTTAAGTAAACAAGCCGTGGTGTACTAATTGGGCTGGAGAGGATGAATTGTACATAAACTTTTAAAACGCATCTTCAACAGTAACACAATCTACAACTGCACACATATTTTTTTGCAAGCAAATACTTCAGACTGTAACATTTGGATTGTTGAATGACCTGATACCCAAACGTGCACAATTAGGAAAATATGCCCAAATAAAAAAAATAGAATTTCACTCAAATACTATCAGAAATGACTCCTTTCTGTAACAGGTTTTCATTTTTTTCCCATATTGTGCTAATTATTTGTGATTATTTCTTTAATGCTTACTTGGTACATGGTGCGGAGTAGCTTTATATTTAACACTGCCATCTCTTGGTTTAACAAAAACTGCATCACTGGTCTACATGAAAATACAGGTATTTCTACGAAAAACTAACGTACGGTCATTTACACTGATGCTCTTGAAGCTTTACAAACTTTCTTTGTGAGCTCTTGTCAGAAAAGCCAGTTATGATATTTTGTTGCGCAAAATTCTCTTGTGACCCCTCAGATGTGCAAACCTCGGACTTATGAAAACATCCATTTCTCTATGTTGTTAATATTTATATCTATATATGCCCTTATGCCTATTTGATAGTGCTTGGAAAAAAAAAAAAACTAAACAGGAGCAAGTCAATATTTAAATAGTTGAGCACATAAACAGATAAATTGTCTGTTTGAAAGAAGAAGGAACAAAAAAAAAATCTCAGCATCTCATCTTGTCAGTGAAATGTACTAACTCATCCAAAACAATAGCTGCAGTTGCATGCATTTTGAACCTGAAAAATCGTCTTTTACAACCCACGCATGCATGCTTTGTAGTTTCAAACGAACCTACAATGGTGTTTATAGGTCATTAATCTTAACATTTCACTGTTAAAACAAACAAAAAAAGACTTCCATTCCTGAGGGCTCAGTGCACTGTGTATTTAAGGTTGGAGGTGCAAGAGTTTGATGTATTTGAAATCTCTCACTTCATGTCTGAACTTGTTGCTATGTAACTAGTAAACAGGCATACAACAGAAAGCTTGTTAATGTCTCTTGGTTTTTTTTTTTTTTTGCTTCCGGTGAAGAAGAAAAGTCCTCAAGCTAAACATCAAACTGTAGCTCTGCCCTCCGCAGGGCTCTGCGTTCGAGCAGCCGTCCGCCTGCCACGGCCACCTCAGCAGTACATGACACCTAGTCACTACAGCGGCCACTGAGACACCATAGCTACCAAAAACAGCTCCAGAGATTTTGACGTGACGTCTTGTTTTTTTCTTTTGTTTTGTTTTTTTTTACACCTTAACACTGAAGATCAGCTTTACCCAATAAATTAAACTATGTGATATTTAGGTACCGTTTTTCTCCTCTTGCGGCATGGCTTCGGAATAATACGCTGCTACATTTACAAAGTGCTCACGATGGGGCTTCTTCACCAAGGTGCAAATTCCTCAGCTTGCTGTGAGGGCAGGAGTGGAAAGGGGAGTCAGAAGATCCTGGAGATGGTGAGAGTTGAGAAACAATATGAAAACCAACAGGGGCCTCACGTCCAGCTCTCTAGAGTGAATTTACCGCCGTCTGATAGCCTCCATTATTGTTGGCCACATGTGCAGATATTTTTTCCCTCTGTTGACCACAAGGAATTTATGAACTCATGTGGTTGACGTAAGCAAAGTGGCTGGAAATGTTTTATGCTCCAAGACCACAGCTTCCAGGAGACTGTTACACATTACCCACAGTGCACTCAAACATATAGCTGAATGCAAGTTCTTATGGGGGATTATTGTGATTGACAAGTATATAAGCAGAGTTTCCCAACAAGTAAGGATACCAACCTCTTTATCTCAAAGTGCTCTTGTCTCCGCCTCGATCTTCCTCTCTCCATGAAGGCTGTCGGGGTCAGCCGGGGCCACGGTCTGTCTCACTGCAATCTCAGGGCCTCCCCCATAAATACCCAACAAGTACTGCCATGTCTCCTCTGAGATCTGACCGTAGTCTGCACCTAAGACAAGAAGCACGAGTAAAAACTGACCCTCTAGTCGTTTCATTTCCACCGTTGCTCTACCAGTACAAAGGTTTACCTTGCTTGAGCTGTATGTGTCCTCCTTTCATAACACCAATTTTACTGTTGTCAATGGGACCAGGTGGCTCTGGGAAAACAAGAAGCATTTTGTAAAGAGAGAAAGACAAAGAACTTGAATGTGCGACTGTCTTTATCTAACTGCAGGCTTGTACCGTTGTCTTTGCCCTTCACAAAGCTCTCCCACTCTCTGAACCACTGCATGCTGATACACAGGATCACCGTAGGAGCCTCCTCAGCCTGAAACTCTTTGTTCAGCTACAGACGAGAGAAAAATTCCCATTCAGCGCAAAGCATGACGATACATTCATGCACAGGTGAACCGTTGCAGATTGCAGGCGTTTACCTTGATGAAAGTGTCTATTTCCATTTTTCTGCGTTTAGCCAGAGCTTCAATCTCCACCTGACAGATGGCGCACATATACAGGTGGTTGACTGCTGGGCCGCCTCCAAAACTGAGGACAAAATTAAACAGAATATAACTCAAGGATAGAGTCGCAGATGAAGACATATGAATGCATGTTCATATGTATGCAGATGTATGAATATGAACACATGCATACACGGGAAAATCTTCAATCAACATTCAGCTAAGGCCTTGGTTTACAGATCTTGGCTATAAACTGAATAATTCAGACATAGTATAGAATCTAAAGGGATCAAGGAAAACCTGCAAATACAGTGTTACACACTATATGTCCTCAGCTGTGAATATATAATAACATTTACTGGAAGAAATAAGAAGAAGCACGTTCAATTGCTTCGATTTGAAGATGTTCATGAGTTGCACCTACTGATGGTTTTTTGGCCATCTGTCTTGTAAACAGCTACAGTGACTTTTTATAACCTCATAAAGTTGCTGTGGTGAGCGTGTTAGCAAAACGCTGCCAACCTGTAATTAGAGGGTTGTTGTTTAAATGTTTTTCTACATCCACCAGAGTGTTTGAACCAGTCGTGTTCTACTGGTTTCAAGAGTTGGTTTTGGGTCCCAGTACTTTTATCGTATTATTCCAAACTGCCACATTGCAGGCAACATGTTATTATAAAATCAGATTATGATGTGGACAAAGAACTAAATGTGTTTTTGAGTTTCTTTTTGACTGAATATTTTCATGAATTCTGCTAAAATTCTAGCATGCTTACCTGTTGTAAAGGTACTCCCACACGTTCTGGGGAACGATCACAACCAGGTCATCTATGTAGTGGTATTTATTAGGAGGGATCCCTGTAGAGAGGTAAAACATGTAAAGGTTAATGAAGAAATCTTTCCTGGTCTGGACAGGAGACCAGTAAAAACTCTATGGTGGATTTTTTTCTCCTCCTACACAAAATCCACACCCTCATTCTTGTAGTCCTCTTGAGTAATGATGGCACGAAACTCACAGGAACAATACAGCCATGTTTTTCTAATTAAGACACGTAACGGGGCCAGCTATCGCACAAATCCAAAAGAAAAACACAGAAAGTATTGATGGGGGAATTCTGTGGGCGGACACAGCCTTGTGCTTTGTTTTTTGGGGATGTTGGGAATTATCAGTTCTGGAAGGTGCAACGTCTACTGAGGCCAGCAACCTCCCTTTACTGCTGCTCTCCATCATTCAGCACATTCAAATCTGATAAATAATTTGGAAAATAACTTTTCATAAACAAGATAGAAACACGTTTTAGGAAGCTGTGGGTGAGCTGAATGCAATGGCTCATCCAAACTACACCTGGCAAAAACAAACCATCTCTCTGCTTCATACTGAACAACTTCCAATGGTTTATATAATTTTCTAAACTATGTTTTTGCAAGCAAGTGTACATTTTTTATAAAATGGGAGGCTAACTATAGTCGTGACTCGATAATCCGACCCTTAACAATCTGAAAACCTTGCTGTCCGACAGGTTTTTAGGAAAAACGAGTGGAACCCATTAAAAATGGCCTTAACATACCGACAGCCTTAGATTCTGACTCTGACATGACATTTTATGTCACAAATAAGGATAACGGCATATCACTTGACTTGACAATCCGACAGGTTGGCTTCGTTTAGACTGCAGGACTTAATGCTCAATTCAGATTTTTTTGTGAAATTCGATTATTTGTGAGTTCGTTCACATTTCCAATTAAATGTGATCTGCTGTGTGAACTTCATACGACCCAAAAGTGTCCCGCATGCACAGAAGAGGACACGACGACGTCACATGCAGCGAGTGTGCTCAGTGTTTACAGAAGTAAATGGTGACAGTGGAGCATATCCGCCATTCCCCCGCCGCCGTCACCGATGGTGGAAACAAAAGTGTGACTGCTGTCCTAAACTAGCATCAGCAGCCAAGTACTGCCTGTGCATTCCGGCCACTTCCACCCCGTCAGAGCGCTCCCCCGTCATGGAAGTGTCCTCCCAACCGCTCCAAATATTCTGATATTCATCATTAATTGGGCCTGAATATCCAGAGACCAGAAAGTGCTATTGGGACCAGCCCTACTAGTTATTATAACAAATATGAACAAAAATTAACAACAAACTACCCTTCAAGCATCAAGCCCTCCTTGTATCTCAGCCTCCGTCTTGACAATCCGACAGCCTTGCTATCCGACATAAAAGAAGGTTTACCATTTAGTGTCGGATTATCAAGTCACGACTGGAGTTACAGAATAAAAATCGAACTGTCTCAATACTGTAGGTGCAGAGGAAAATATCTCATTTTGTTGTATACATTGATTTCTTTTTCCAAGTTCTGTAAAATAAATAAATAAAATGAATTTCCTTTATTTTTTTTATGATTTAAGGCATTATAACCTAATATTACACTAAACACAAGACATTTTTTCAGTTCTCTCCACTTCTAGTCATGGTTGAACTCTTTCCACAGAAGTGCAAGACTTTCTATTCAAGTGAAAAATTAATGCATCGTGAGTAAAAATACGAGAGTGTATTCAACTCTCACCCCAACTGATAGAGGCAGATAGTCACCTTCCGTAGGTCTGGTTCTGTTTTTTTCTTTCTTCCTGTTTTCTGTTTAAAAAACCTAAGGTCTTTACCTTACTAACTGAAGTGCTATGAGATGACATATGCTGTGAACTGGCGCTATATAAATAAAATTGACTTAAACTGAATTGAATTAAATTGACTGAACCAAAAAGCACAGAGAAATGTCTTAGGTTTCAGAGGGTTAATAATGTTACAGAATTACTTTTTAAGTAATGTATAATGTGTCTTTTTTTTTTTTTTTTTCAAGTAACGTCTTTCAAGTAACTTTTCATTGTTTGCAACTCATCAAAAGCCTCAAACTGCTTCCACAGACCTGAGTAGTAAATGACTGACTATCTGTAGACTCAGTGGCGTTCCCCTTTAAGAAGGCATGTGAATGTTTCATCAGCAAAAAAAAAAAAGGCCTCAGTTTGACCTCAGAAAACCTAACACGAAAAGGAAACCACGATTACCACACACCCCCGTGCTGACAAAGAAACGTGTGATTGCTGATGGGGCCCGGCTCGGCGAAAGTGTTGAACTTGTTCAGCCATTCTCTGGAGATGTAGAACTGCAGCAGGCTGGGCTCCTTCATATTAGCCAGGGCCACCACCTTCTGCCGCTCTCTCACTGACTCCTCGCTGCTTTTCCTGCAGCGGTCCAGAAAAAATACAGTCGTTAACAACACTTCGAATCAATCGGTGTAGATTTGGTGTAAATTTCATGCTCACCGATAAAACAACACGTAGGCCTCTGCATTCTGCACCACCGTCTCGTGAACTTCGGTCACATACTGGTCGTCAAACTCATACCACTGACCGTTGATCACGTTCTGACAGTAAGCTATGTAGTGTCCACCTGCGTTCATATAGAAGAAGAATATATGGAAACCTTTACAATCAAGTTCGCATCAGACAGGCACTTGTAAACTACTGCTTACTTTCCGAGAAAATAATGTGTGCATTGCTCTTATCGGTAGGAAATGAATCTATCTCATACTTCCTGCTGTGCCATGGTGGCAAATGACCGACAGCAGATCATAAGTCGTGACTTGAGATGGACTCTCTTTAGCCAGGAAAGGTCGCATGTCGAGGCCCTCCAGCGGAAACGACACGTGGCTGCTTATCTTGAACGAATACATGACCTCATGTCGGAAGCGTTTCAGGTGAATGCACAGAATCTATGCGACAAACGAAAAAGAACAAAAAACCCTCAGTTTATGGTGATAACAGCAACCGAAACTAAACTCGTTATCTGCAGGAGGAAAGAGATAAGAGTAAAGAACGAACAAACGTGTACCTCTGGAAGCTTAAGCACTTTGCAGTATTTGACACCGTTTCTCAACCTGCGGAGCACAAAGTAGTGTGTAAATACGTGCACATGAAGAATAAATACTGAGTGTAAATGAATGATTTAACTTGAAGCATGTGACTGCTTCTTAAAACAACCTAGACTTTAAATCACATACTCACTTTTTACATCTTTCACAGCTGTACATGTTGTCTCCTGCAAAAGGAGAGAATGAATAGAAATGTCAATTCTGACATATAAAAACAATCGTAGTATGTGAGTGGGACATTTTAATGTTGTTTACCTTTGAGTTCATCTGCAGCGAAAAAGGCAGCGAGGCAGTCCTCTAGTGTTACCATGGGCCCCCAAAACCAACTGGGGATACACGAGACGACAAACCTGTCCAAAGGCACAAACACAAACACGTGTAATCATTACGAGCACAAACACCCACAGGCCCTCCTTCGTCTGCATCCTGACATGGATCGTACTGACAAAACTGACCTTCATGTGGGTCAGCAGCATGTAATGATTAAATGAACCTGAAAGCGATGCTGCCTGGACTGATATTAGCTCCTGCAGGGGTCTTTGATGGCAAAGACTTCAAAAGGCAGCTTTCAGCCTCAGTGCACCTGAGCGTCCTGAAAGGCTCGCTCCTCGGATGGTCTCATCTCAAGTGGAGTGCTCTTACTACTAGAACGAGGCCACTGGGGCATCCATTTCTTCAAATTAAATATGCTCTGCACTTGGCTGACTGAAACAACAGAGTGGATTGGAGAAGGCAGAGCAGTAAAGTTGGAAACTGCACTTTAAGGTCTTATGGTGAACTTGTTGGCAAGCAGCTGCCTATTTACACATTCAGCCAACATAGAGAAACGTTCATCTGGAGCCCAAAATTGGTTCTCCTTTTAGCTCTGTTTTGGTCGACAACAGTTCCTGAGGGAAATATCTGGCTCTTTGGCTGCTGGATGCTCCACTAACTGCACGCTAGCTTTGTCTTTGTGCCGTCTGGTGATAGGCAGGAAGTTTGAATAGAGTTTACCAGAGACGTTTTGCTAAAGATGACACTGATAGTTGTCAGCCAGCAAACAGCGCAAAGAACGTACACTTCTTTAGAACTGCTCAAAATCTTGATTTGATTGATTGGCTGTCATAGCGACTAAGAGGGAAAAAAAGCACAAATAGATAGGTCAAGACCTTAGAATTCTCAGAAGAAAAACCGAACAACTTGCTTTGAGCAAGCTCTTGGCAACAGTGGAAAGGCCATTTTCACCCTACTCATAATCATTTGACCCTTTGCTAATATGAAAACACAGATTACATGTTTGCTGAAATGTGTAAAAATTGCAAACTATGCTTCACTGGCTTCACAAATCAGACAAAATGCTGAATAATACTTCTGTGTCATGGTGTTACATCAATGAACCTCAAGTCTACAACAATCACGGCATTGACAGTGATTTTGAAATATGGAACTTCTAGTCGATGAGTAAATATGAAGCTAGGAAGTGTGTCAACATGTCTGTCCTAATAACTACGATGATGAAGGCAGATGACACAGTTGGGGGGAAGTGAGCCCACTTTTACGGAATTAAACAAGAAAGCAGTTGGCTCGTATAAAATGAGGATTAACCCATTGCTTCACTAACTAGTCCAGTCAAAACCCCTCTACAGTTCCTTAAAGTGCAAAATCACTCCTGATGGGTGGCTCAGCACTTCACCTCATCAAGCATTTCAGAGCGCTCCTCGGCCTCCCTAATATCTCCAACACATCAGTCCTGGGCTGATTCCATAAGTCCTCAGGGCTGTTATTAAAGGAAGCAAAGTTTCACCATCTTTGACATAAATCAAATAATTGATCCATGGTGCCATGTAGTAACAAGCTGTGTCAGTATTAAAAAAGAAGTTGACGAATCATCAAAGGGAATCAGGTGTGGTATTTCCCTACTTCCAATCACTGCCAAAGTGAGAGCATGCGTCATGAACCTTCACATTAGAGCACAAGGCACAAAAAATATCCATGAAATTAAGAACCATGGGTGATTTATGAAAAACTATAGGGTCATTTGTCATGCTGTTTTTCATTTTTGCCAAAACCTGAAACGTGACAGATCTGACAAAGCCCTTCAGCATAGTGTTCACAATCACATATGGCGCCATCTACTGCAAAAAGACCAAACTGCAAGTTCTCATTTTTCCCCGCAGCTGTTGATTTTCAGAAAAATGTGGGTCATTCATCAACTGAGCATGACAGTTTAAGACTCTACTTGCCTACTTTCTCTGTAAAAAACATACTCCACAGTCATACTTCCTGACATTGCCTATTTTGTCATGCTTTGGTTTTAGTTTGACTTTATCCGAAGATAACGTCAGCACGAAGCCCTTTACCAGAAACACACCCGATTAAAAGATATGAGTCACATGACCACATATATGCAAGTGGATTCGACAGAATTCAAACATGCTCACTTCTTCTAAATGTTAACCACAGCCCACTGACCGGCGTATGGAGTCCATGATGTAGGAGATCCAGCCCTGTGAGCCGTAAGTGTCGGGACATACTCCAGTCTTGACTGGCAGGTTCTGATGGATGGAAGAGTGGAGCTTTGCCAAGTCCTCTTTGCCAGGAATAGGGAGGGATAAGTCTTGGAAGGTTTCCACTGTCGTAGAGACCTGTCACACATTCAGAGAACTGGTTTACACAGCATGCCTCCAACAGTAAGAGTACAGGTTTAAGCAATTTATTTTCAAATAAACAAAAGAATATAACTTAATAATAATAAATATTATGCAGAAAATTCAAACAAACATGTGCAAACCAAATAATTTTCAGAAATGTCATAGTTATTTGTGAATAATTGTCCTTTCTGCTTTTTTACAAATTATTCAAATCATATAAAATGCTGTTTATAATTATTAAAATTAAAGATTTCACAAGTCATACTTCCTTGTAATTCTACTTTGACCAAATACTACTGAAAAAGTAATTACGCTGAACACGTTTCTAAATATGCAAGTAGCTTCCCCTGGTGTTTAAACGAGTGCAGCACATCTCACCCTGTCGCAGGTTAAACACTGGACCAGACTGAGGATAGAGCCGTCGAAGATGTCAGAGATCACGCTGCGATAGTGAGACTGCTTCTTCTTCCTGGCACTGAGCAGCAGCTGAGCTGGAAGACACACGACAGCAACGGACGATTTTAGAGGACAAACTGTTGATCTGGACTTAACATGCACCGTATACCCAGAGAACTTAACTATTGTGTGAGGATGATGGAAGGGTAAACAACAGAATGTCTCCTGCCTCTACTGTAATGAAAGACTGTTGTACGCTGAAGATTCTTACTTTTTAGTAACAGTAATTTTAGTTATTCAAATTAGAATTAAATCTGAGTAATTTCCAAACGTTTAAACATCTTTAGCCGGCAAAACTGGGAACCATATAGCAAATTGTGTGGATGGTGTACAAAACCCAGAGGCTGGAGTCACCTCGGTCTAAACTAACACTACAGATGTTACACCTCAGATGTTCCTTCGACAGAGAAGAATACTGCTATGTTAAGCTACATGGAAGTAGTGGGGACAAAGGTGCAGCAAAAAACCAGTGGTTCAGATACTCTGATGAGACTTGAGTGAGCATTTACAAAATCCAAAACCTTCACAGATGATACCGATCTTTAATGGGAGAGACTTAAGGCACGCTGGCGGACCTGTGAGACTGTACCGAGTCACCCAATGACCCAGTGACCCAAAGAAAATGCTAAAATGTGAATTTTAAGTTGGCACAATGTTTAGCATGTTTACCACGCTAACGTTTGATAATTAGCAAACAACAATCAGTAAGTTTGATTTTGTCAATATGATATAAAATGTAGTATTAGGCTGATTAAAATTTCAACCTCCTGATTGTGCTAAACAAACAGTAGAAGTCATAACAACATACAAGTGTTATGACAATCCATCAAACATTGTTACATCCACTGACTTTCCTCCCGATTCTCTCTGAAAGATGACTTTCTCTCTCTCTTTTGCTGTGATTCAGGTCTGTCACACACCTCTGAATCCCTACAAGCTCATCTAAGTTCTTTATTTTGAGCCTTCATGTCTCCTCTGTCCTCCATCCTTCTCCCTGTGACCCGCAAATCAATCTTAGCTAGCCCTCATGAAGGATGGCTCAATCCCTAAAATGCATCTGGACGACATGAATTAAAGTAAATATACACAGTATTTTTTTATAAACACCATCACACTCATCTAGCAGAGATTCTTAAATACAGCAGCAGCAGGCTGTAACACAAACAGACAGATGATGCAGCGGTGCCACAAATCACATTTAACTGACGTTGCTTTGAAACAGCAGCTCTGAGGCAAGGACGTCTCTCTCCTCGTGTCTCGTCCTCGCCTCCTCCACTCAGATCGCTGGTGGGAGGGACATGAGGGGAGGAGCTGAGAAAAGGATCAAGGATGTGCAAACTGAGACATGAGTGGAGGGCAAGATCACCGACAGCTGAACTCCATCTGATCGTCAGTCGAGCTGTATATCAACCCTCAGCATCAGGGATTCTTGCAAATTGGCCGCTGGGCCGGTTGTTGGATTGCTGTTACTAAAATGCTGTGTTTGCCAGTATCTTGTTTCAGCTCTGTTAAGCCCATTCTTGTCTTTGTCGGTTCGCTGATAAAAGCGTCTCTTGTAAGCCAGCCAGTGTAACTTCCAGAAAGCCTGTAGCGGTTCTCTGCCATTTATTTATTCCTTTTTCTTTTTCTAATACTTTGTCGTTCATGAGGAAGCTTAGTACTGTCTTTGTGTTTGATTCTGCAGATTAAATTAGAGCAGGGTTTTGTTTTGCTGCCATTCTCTGAAATATTATTTGATGCTTCTCTGTTAAAATGTTTTCTGTCTTCTATTGTTAGACGAAAATATCTCAGCAGCCCTTTCTTATCATTTTGGCCCCATTCTTGCAGAGCCTAGTTTTTCAGATAGACTAAACATGTTACATCTTGCGTTTCCCGGTGCATTAGTAAAGGTCATAACAAGTATGTACTGACATTTTAATCAAAACCACAAATGTCAGCCTTATGATGGCAATGAAACAAAAGTCAAGGGATTACTAAAGTCACAGGGATACACTGTCTGGGCACCAAGGATATCTGTATCACATTTTGTGCCACCTCCATCTCATCGTCAATGAGTTATTTCAGCCTGGACAAAAGTTTTCAGCTAACCTCAACAATATCACTGTTTCTTGAGCAACTGGCTGTAAGTTGCTCATATGGCTGACAAGCAGTAGATGCACAAGAACAAATGATCATTCCAGAACCAGTACAGTCCATCCTCTAAAGTCATCCATATACTTATGAACATTAGGGCAATACTGCAAATCTAAAGATGAAAAGTGGCCTCCTCCATCCATTCATTACCTATACACCGCTTAATCCTCACTAGGGTTGCGGGGGGGCTGACGCCTATCCCAGCTGACTCAGGGTGGACAGGTCACCAGTCTATCACAGGGCTACACTTAGAGACAGACAACCAAGCACACTCACATTCACACCTACGGACAATTTAGAATCACCAATTAACCTCAACATGTTTTTGGACTGTGTGGGAGGAAACCGGAGAACCCGGATAAAACCCACGCTGCATGGGGAGAACATACAAACTCCACGCAGAAAGATCCTGGGTGTCCTCACCGGGGTGTGAACCGGCGACCTTCTTGCTGTGACATAACAATGCTAACCACCGCTCCACCTTGCAGCCCACAAGTGGCCTCCTGCATATGTAAAACCTTTCAAACTCTTACTGAATTCATCAGATTGGTGCCTTGAGCTCATAATACATGTGTCTCCAAAGCTTTCATGACTGCCAATGAGTCTTTACCAACTCTCATATAGTGTATTGGTGCAAATGCAAGGCAGACATTTAAAAAAACTGGGACTCTCCCAGGAGTCAGTAAATATAATCATGCATCTTGAATGAAAAGTGAAACATCTTCAGAATTGAACTTCTGACATTCACTTACCTTTTTTGAAGGAATACGCAGGCCCTGCAGAGCGGAGGGGGCTGGAGCGTGGCGGACTGGAGGACAGTTTGGGATGCAGCTCCTGGAGGGTTCGCACAGGACTACAGGGAGTGGACTGGGGCTGGGCCATTGATGCTTCGTTGTCTGGTTCTAGAAAGCAGCACATCGGAGCCACAACACCGACAGTTTAGACACTAAAGATCATATATATGAAATATAAACCTGAAAAATCCACTTTCATATTCCTGCTGGGGTTTCACCTGAGGTGACGTTGCTGCTCTGGACCGGCCCTTGCCCTGCACTAGAGGTCTGGTTGTTCTCTTGACTTTGGGTCTCAGTGTTTGGGGTTGGTGCTGACTCCTCCTCCTCTCCCCTCTCAGGAACCCCCTCCTCAGCTGCCGTGTCCACATCTGCATCCTCGTCCATCTCCTGCGAGCCTCCGCGGAGGGGTGAGCCGGACACCCTTCTTTCTTTCAGCCTCTCCTTCTCTGAGATCACCGCACCGGTAGTGACACCTACCGTTCCCCCCGCCGGTGATCTGATCCCGTCGCACTCGTCCTGCATGAGCAGCTCCCTGTCGCCCACACCTCCTCCCTCCCCCCGGTCGCTGCTGGAGCCAGAGTCGCAGGACAGGAATTCATCCTCAGACGGGGACCGGTCTCCGTCTCTTCTCTCCTCCCCGTCGCTTCCCTCCCCGCTCATGTTGCACTCTGTCAGAGGCTCCTTCAGCTCCTCGTGCAGCTGGTCCATCAGACAGCGCAGGAACTCCTGAGTGTCCTGCAGCAGGAAAAAACAAAAAAGAAACTCAAAGAGAGAATGCGCTCATATTGATACATACACAGAAACAGGAGTACAAGTTAATGTCTGTAAGCCCAACTATTTCAAAAAAAGAAGATGGACAGAGAAATGTGTGAGATATAACGTATGTATTCTTTGTAACAAGCAATCATTTTGTGTATTTGCAAGAACCAACACAAGGATACTCTGTTCACTAACTATACCCACTACAGACAGACAAAACGCATTACAAACTCTTGTTAACATCACTCACAGTCAAACAAACCAATCAAACATGCACAAAACTGGAGGGATTTTCAAAATAATTCACATAATTTTTAAAATCTTTTTTCAGAATCAAACAAACTCAAGTCAAACTCAAAAGTATGATGAGTTGTTTATTTGTTTGTGTATTTTAAGGGATAATCCGGTTATTTTTCCTACTTCACAAGAAATCACACAAAGTCTAGGATGCCTTTTCAGTGTTTCCGTAAGCAGTTTGGAGAGCTTGGAGTTTGCAGCTTCATTAAAGGAAAAGGGACGTATTTGTTTTCTTGCTGAGAGTTGCCACTCTTCAGCCTGTATGCTAAGTGAGCAGCTGATTAGCTTAGCTTCATGTCCTGAAACAGCTAGCTTAGCTTTGTTGAATAGTAACACTATCAGCACCTCTAAGGCTTATTAATTAACATCTTATATTTTCTTTGTTTAATTTGTACAAAACCTGTTCTTTATAGCTTGTGGGTAGCTGTTTCTTTATGCTTTCAGTCTTTAAGCTAAGCTAAGTTAAGCTAACTGCTTTGCTGTATTTTAAAAACTATATTGCTAAACTTATCTAAGAGGGATATCAGGGCTAATATAAGTATATTTTATGCAGTATATGTAGTTTAAGTAAAAAACAAAAATAAAAAGTGATTATACGGGGCATATTTCACCTCTCCGACAGTTTTTCCACTGTTTCCTGCACAGCGAGGCAAGAAGGCATCGATGACTTTGTCCGTCTTTGCAAAAACACTAAAATTTGAAACCTGAACCAGCCGTCAAAGGATAGGTTCACATTTTTCGAGTTTGTCTTAAAACAACATTCAGGCACCCGTCAGAACTGAAAACATTTTTGCTTGCTGTGACATTAGCCGCCTTCGTACCAGCCATTAGGACCTGTTTCTTACATAATGTTCAAATTAACACCTGACAGCTGTTTTAAGAGTGACAGACTGAACATTAGTGATCCCATCCTTTAAAATACACAAACGGGTAAGCAACCTATACTCAACTTTTGGTCATATAGAACAATTGTTGTTGCAAAAGTCAAATTATTTTAAAAGAATGTGTATAAAAAATACACTGGGGTTAACGGTATGAAAACAAAGGAAAAGACAGTGTCAAGCTGCTGTTGAGTGATGCCAGGTGTAGTTACCTGCTGGGTGCTTGCCCCTACCTGCTGAGCGTAACCACGAAACATGGGGTTTACTAGTTTGATGCCGTGTGACAGGCTGGTAGGGACGACATAGCTGGGCCTGCGAGGGCAGCAGTCATGAGAATAAAAGATATTTTAGTATGAATGATTAATTAGCGACTAGTAGTCTAATTTTATACTAATTATAAAGCTGTATTTGTGCCATTTAGAAAGTTTTATAACACTTTTATGTGTTTATTACCGTTTTTTATGCCAGAGTTCTGAGATAAGTTTCTGGTAGCTTTTACATAGAGCCGGCTTCTTATCAGTCCGGACCAGTCCACTGCAGTCCAGGAAGAACTGAGTAAGAGGAGGACTGGTGACGAAAGAGAGGGAAAAGAAACACACGGAATCTGCGTAAATGAACACAGAAAAAAACCAGAAACATCCCTGTTAATTGGTCACATAATGAGCGGAAGTGAACTCACCAGTTGGACAGGGCTTGAAGGGCTGCATTCATGTAGCAGGAGTTTCCGATGTTTTTCATTCCCGTCAAGCCTACAGACAATAATGAAAAGAATCACCCATGAGGCTCTTTGCCTTCACAGAAAGTGGTCCATCTATACTACTCAGATTAAAGATTAACCATCACTGTTAGTGTGGATTAAAGGAAACAGGGCTGGTAACTCGCCACAGTGCCATCGTTTGAATATGATTCTTAAAGATTTTCTATTGAGACGTTATGTGCACTTAATACCACAACTATAACACATGAGTTCGATTTAAGGCGATTTAAATGTGCTGTAGTTCATTTAATGTTGACAGCGTACCTCTGGGTTTGAGCTCATCCTCATCTGATTCTGAACCTTCCTCCTCTGCAACAGCAATTGGCACTGCTTTTAGTGGGTGGCCTACTGGCGGAGGAGCTGCTTCCTAGGAAGATGATTAATAGATACTGTTTAGTATCTTTTTTTTTCTCCATTTAAATTCATCCAAGTCGGGAGAGACAGATAATAATGAGTTGAGCAGAACTCATACCTGCTCTGTGGCTTTACAGTGGTGGGGTGCAGCAGGTACCGGCACCAGGGCAGGCCTGGAGTCCAGAAACACCTCCCGCTCACACACATAACACCAGATTCTGAACGTCGTCAGGTTCACCGTCAGGTTGTGCTTCTTGGCCTAATGTAAACATAAAAACAATCACTCAGCGGACTCTCTTATAGTTAATCGATGCAATATGTTGCCTCTAATAGCCAAAAAGGTGGGCTGTTGACAGGAGGGAAAAAAGCTTGCAGGGATGTCTAATGTGAGAGGGTTGTACCTGTGCGTGCAGGGTGCTGTGATCAGAGAAGGACTCTCCACAGCCGACATATGGGCAGTCATTCTACAGAGCAGAAACACCATGTGAGATATGACCTTACATCTTTTCAATCCTCTCTTCTATCTTTTAAAGACTTAGTCACATTATCTGTCAACGTCATTCAAAATCAATCGACAAACTTTCTCGCTTGCCTGAACTTGAGAGCTGCTGCATCTCTAACTACATCTATGTATCACTTCATCATCAATTATTAAGCATTCACCTGGCCTCGCTATATAAAATGATTTACGGTAAGTGCAGTAGTAGATCCTGTTGCGGTAGTCATCCTTTTTGTGAGGTGCACAAGCAAAACAAGCCAACCTTTGAGAGAGCAATGACTAAACAATGAAAACAGGACTTGACCTTACCTGCAGACAGGCCCACAGGTTTGGGCCCCCGGCTCCGCATGACTGGCAAGTTCCCTGCAGAAAGAAGAAGAGGATATTAATAGACTGTGATAAAGTAAAAATGTCATCAGTGATCAGGGATCCTAGAACCTTCAGAAGAAAACAACTGAACTTCTCTTTTTGTTCCTGAAGGCGTTATACTTCACGCTACATTTGTGAGCAGAAGAAATGAAGACGCTGCTTTGATGAGAAGTGAAGCATCTTTAAAAACAGAAAGAGAAGTTTGGCTGTCTTCTTCTGAAGCTCTTCAGAAACAAATAAAAATATCATATGCACACACAACACAAGGGATGCTCAACAAACAAAGGCATCAGCATTTATTACTGCTGATGTGGTTGTTATTATAGTGTGAACTGATCACTAGTCACATGACAGCCTTCAGGAGTGTGTTGGCCATCTGACATACAGGTAATGACCTGCACTGAGCATCACTTTCTGCAAATCAATGAAAGCCCACCTTAGATTTCTGCAGAAGGTCTTCCTTGGTCACCTCGCCTATTGAGTCCAGGTGAGGACAAACGTCTTGTTCAGCCATAGCTACTCACTTTCTTCAGGGAGACGTCTGCTAGTTTGACAAGGCAGTAATAAAACTGTAATAATTCAGCAGAGAGGCTGCTGTAGCTAACGTTAGCTTCATCATCTCAGAACAAATCACATTATGCCCCGACAGAAATCACATGTACGTTGCCCCTACTTGATAACCCAAACATATATTAGATATTTACATAACTGTTTAGGTTACCTTTTCGCAGCAACCTCCACAAACGGTGTCTACAGAAGCTGACAGCTCTGCAGAGTGACAGGCCCTCTGTTTACCCACGAAAGCTCAGAAATCATCACCTGGCTGCAGCGATGACAACAGTTGTTATGAACGGCTCGTATTTACCAACAGAAGCAACTGCCACAATGATGGCGGCTAATTTTCATCCTCTCGTGAGCGATCCATGTTGAATGCGAGCAGGTGACAGTAAGCTAGCAAAGGTACCGCGGAGAAGAGCCGAGCGACGCAATACCCCGGCCCACCATCCCCGAACAACCTCCCACCCCCATCCGCAGCACGGCCCGGCACGGCACGACGCAAGGTAGAGGAGGAGGAGGAGGCAGGACACGTCAGTTTGTAGAGCCAGCCCACTGCTTTAAACAGCACTCAGAGAGGGGCAGTTTGAAGATTAAAGCCAGGTTCATAAGTTTGTTTCCTTGTTAGCAACGTATCTTTATGTAACATTTGCTAAGTGCAGTTTTGTAAAACTACAAACCAGATATAGTTGGACAGATAGATAGATAGATAGATAGATAGATAGATAGATAGATAGATAGATAGATAGACACTCAGTTCGATTCAATTGAGCTCAATTCACTAGTTTTTATCCAGTTTTCCTAAAGCTCCCTGTTTACGGAAGTGACGTAATATTGTGCGGCTGTGTGCCTCACTCAAACGAGTCCCAGTAGGATAAAGCAGCACTGTTCAAAATAAGTGTTTTAATAATGATAGATAATGATGCAAACATCTACAGACCTAATGTTTAATTGACTCACTTGACTCTTGAATCATGGGGAAAATCCATCTACAGTGCATGTTTAGAGGGCACTTTCAATCGTTTTATTATTGTCATATGGCCGTAATGCAACTCAAGTTCTTGCTTGTATGAGTAATGACCAACAGTGGGGAACTGTACATTGTCCTTTCATGCTGCACATAGGGTCCCCAGACTTTTCCTTTTTGTTCTCCAATATATGAATATGTCATTCTTTCTCATGAAAGGTTGACATCACTTATCTAATTTAATGCAAAAATCTTTTAGTTTTTTTTCTGTGTCGATTTTAAGTAATTTCTACTTGGTCCTTATCCACAAGAATATAAATATAACAATGAACAACTATTGGTGGATCTCAGTTTTTAAAATGACTGAAAATTTAGTGACCCTTGATGAACTTTGTGAAACATCAGTATTTGACAGAATAACATGCAGACGAAAATCTGTTTGTTGTAAACCTCTTTTTCTAATATTCATAATTTTATAAAAGGAAAAAAAATAGTCTTGAAGAATTATTGCGCACAATGGATATGGCTCATTCAATTAGGACTAATTCACTGTTCGTTTTTAATGTCATATCTGTATATATTTTTTATTTAAATGATTTTGTTTTAAATATTAATACAAATTAATAGGAATTTTGTAAATTAAACAATATTAATATCATAAATCAACAACTACTACTAATACATTTGTAAATACTAATTAATACAAACTTTCCTTTTACATTTGTTTTATTTAAAATACTGAAACTATGTTCTCTTTTGTCAAACAAAGTGATGCTTTTGTAAATAAATGAACTCATTGCATAAAAAAAGTTTCTAGTTTATCATAAGATATTTAAATAATTTATCCACTGGAAAGTTACGATTAGGTTTTCTTTAGACATGTATTTTGTTGTATTATAGATAATACTTTACTAATACTAATGTTTATTCATTAGAAAGTTTGGAAATTTGCCAATTGTTGGAAAAATAAAAGCAATCGTTTCCGCCGAGTTGAGTGTGACGTACAAATCGTCTTAATTCAACTCCTGTATGTGAAGATTGCAGCACTGATCTTAAGTCAGTTTCCTAAATTGTAAAAATACGTAACCGGATTAGGTGAGTCGCTGTAAGATCTGATTTCAGATCGGTTTAAGCGCAGCCACGTAATCACGCTGCAAGCCTCGCGGTATTTACCCTACCCAGAATCCCTCGGTCTTCCTTTCTGCCTGAACCGACATGGTGGGTACATAGCTGATCCTTCTCTCGGATAATTATAGCTGTTGTATCTGTTTGCATCCTTGTCCACAAAGTTGTTCTTCTACTGTAGAATGTATCTATAGGTTCTCGGAAGCCTATGTGTGGATTTAATGTCGATATTGTGTTTCGACGTTTTGCTGTTTTTGATAAAAACTTGGCTGAACTGACTGAAGTGTAGCCGGTACGAGCAGCGCTGTAGCTGCCTGTCGGAAGCTAAAGCTAACGGTGGTGAACACGCTTGATTTCAGGAGCACTTTCGCTTCATTATACATTTATTCTGCTTGGTTGTTATTTTGGTATCTTAACAATGTAACTTACGGAAGCACAATGGTGCTCTCTGTCTATCTAGTGAGATACAAATGTGTGTCCGGCTAGTTCAACCGGTAGTGAATGGGCCTTAGCATTACCTTAGCTGCTAAACAAGCTAACGTTACATGTTAAGGCAATTGCTGAACTCTTTAAGTTGTACTTGATTTGTACATTGTATTTACTTAATGTAAAAACGCATTTGTTGACATGTGAAGTAGTAGCAGTTAAGCTCGTTGCATGGGTTTTGAGCTCTGAGTGTATGGCATTCCTCCGACAGCACTGTGCCAGCATGGGGTTTTGACTGAGATGCGCATTAGCCTTATTCCTAGTGTGTGCTTTTGCAGGACTGAGCATTACTAACTGGTCTTCAGACAACTTTAACAACATTGAAAATAGTTTAGGTTGTGGGCACAGCTAAGGATACTGAAGGCCAGACATGCTAGAAAATCTAAACACTACACACGAGGTTTAATGTTGTACCTGTACTGTAAGCGCTTTTACAGACTGAGTTCACACTGCAGGAGACTGAAAATCTTAAGACTTTGAAATGTAGTTCCATTGCACTTGTATAGAAAATTATGTCTGCACATATTGTAAGAATTCATTCATTACACATTACAGAATGGTTATACAGTATTGGACACTGGTGGGACATGTTGCTTTAGCGCTTAGCAAATGTTGGAGTAAGCAAAATTGTGACCCCCCATAATTTCATCTAGTAAACTTTGAAAATAAACCTGCCTTACTTGGGAACTGAAAAAAGTTAATTTAATTTTAAGTTTGCTTTTATGGATCCCTTAATAATGCTGTTTTCTTTTACAGCCTAAGGGAAAGAAGGCTAAGGGGAAGAAGGTGGCACCTGCCCCTTCCGTGGCCAAGAAACATGAGGCCAAGAAAGTCGTCAATCCCCTGTTCGAGAAGAGGCCAAAGAACTTTGGCATCGGTGAGTAGCTGCATGTAGGATTTTGGGGAAGCTTGAGACAGTGCAGATGATGTAAACGAATATTTGCTATCTTAAGACCACTGATGACAATTTCCCACCAAGATCGCTGATGCACATTAGATTGAAAAGCAAAGACACTCTGTGTGATGTGAGATATTGAACATTTGTTGTTGTTGTTTACCACAGGCCAGGATATTCAGCCCAAGCGTGATCTGACACGCTTTGTGAAATGGCCTCGTTACATCCGCCTGCAGAGGCAGCGCTCCATCCTCTACAAGCGCCTGAAGGTTCCCCCTGCAATCAACCAGTTCACCCAGGCTCTGGACCGCCAGACCGGTAAGGTGCTTTCAGTAGCACAGGTTGCACGACTTTGTTGTGGCACAGCAACCTGGAGAAGAAAGATTTAGTCTCAACATAATCATTTGCAAATGATGTGAACGAATATTTGCTATCTGATCAGTTGTGCTGACCATTTCCACCAAGATCACTGATGCATATGTTTGAAATACTTGTAATGTGTGTTATTTTAGAATAAACAGTGCATGTAGCCACAGTTTGTTGGCTGACGGTTTTAATATGCTGTGTTCCTCTTCAGCCACACAACTGTTCAAGCTGGCCCACAAGTACAGGCCAGAGACCAAGCAGGAAAGGAAGCAGAGGCTGCTGGCTCGTGCTGAGCAGAAGGCTGCTGGAAAGGGAGATACCCCAACCAAGAGGCCCCCTGTCCTCCGTGCAGGTGAGGCATAAAGAGGAACATGTGTCCTGTATGAAGCTGGTTGAGTCAGTTTGTGCTGGTGAACATCCTCTGTTTATACTGGCATTAATATGTTGACATAAACATTTTATGATCTTGTTAGAATAGCATTATCTAACTTGGCCTGAATGCAGTGATGACCTGAATTTCTTCACCTGAAACTTGCCTTGATGCTTTTTGAGCTTTTTAACCCTGAGCATTGGCCAAAATGTGAAACTGTGTTTTCTGGACAGTGTGCTGACACATCAGAAATTAAAGTTTCCATTTCTATACAGGTGTGAACACTGTCACCTCTCTGGTGGAGAGCAAGAAGGCCCAGCTGGTCATCATTGCCCACGATGTGGATCCCATTGAGGTAAGATGTGTACATTTGGCTGCATATTAGGTCCAGTTCAGTATAGAAAGTGGTCACTGGCAATGATGTCTGAATTTCTTCACCTGAATCCTCTGTGTGGATCAAACATACGAGCTTTTTAACCCTGAGCAGAGACCGCAAAGCAAAAACAAGTTTTGACAATGACTCATTGTGGACATTGCACTTCTTGGTCTTGTTTAACTTTAACATTATTTACTAGTATGAACTAAAGGTGAAAATGTGTTCCTGAAATACTTAAACCTTTGCCTGTGGCTCCGCTGCCTCTTTAGCTCGTCGTATTCCTGCCTGCTCTGTGCCGCAAGATGGGCGTCCCATACTGCATCGTCAAGGGCAAGGCTAGACTGGGCAGACTGGTGCACAGAAAGACGTGCACTTCAGTTGCCTTCACACAGATTAACCCGTAAGTATGAACATAAAATGAAATTTGTTGTGTCCCAGTAAAAATGTGTACGTAGTTGGTGCTTCATGACTGACTAAAACAGATTTGGAAACTATTAGTCTGAAGTGTAGTAACCTTTTAACCTTAATTCGCACCTCAATTGTCTTGCATGATCCTGTTTTTAAGATCAGTTTTGTGGTCTAGTTTTTGCAGCAGTGATTTCCATTTAATTGTCAGTGTCCTCTACTCATTTACACACTAGACCTAGCAGGACATTTACCTGATCTGTCTAACAGAAGCCAGCGGGAGCGCTGATGGTGCTCTCATGAAAGCTTTTTTAAAGTGTTTGGCAGTTTTATCTCCAGAAAGAGTTGATATATTGAATGTCTTGTTTCATTTCTCTCCAGTGAGGATAAAGGTGCACTTGCCAAGCTTGTGGAAGCCATCAAGACCAACTACAACGACAGATACGAGGAGGTGAATATTCGTTAACTGTGTTCATCTTCGTCTCTTTTCTAAATATTGCTTAATTGTATCAAAACAAAATGCCTGTTTTTAAATCTCTGCCAACTTGTTTTCCAGATCCGTCGTCACTGGGGAGGTGGTATCATGGGCCCTAAATCTACAGCCCGCATCACTAAGCTGGAGAAGGCAAAGGCCAAGGAATTGGCAACCAAGCTTGGTTAAATTGTTTGGAATAAAAAATGTATGTCCTAATAGGAGAGACTCAGTTTTTATTGTTGCTTAAACTAAATATATATTTTGGAACCAAAATTGCAGCAGTAACTTCTTCATTCAAGACAGTAAAGTATTTGTAGAGGGGAAACAGTTGTTTTTGTTAATTCAAATTAACTTGTTCTGCAACTTAGCGTGGAGGGACTGAACTAAAAGGCAGAATTTTACATCCTGGATGTGAAATATTTAATTTGACCCCATTTTAGAGTGCCTGGACATACATTTCAGAACATGGTAATCTTGGATATTAACCTGTAAATGGATTGCCTAAATCAAAACTTAAAGTGGTTGTGAGAATATTTTACTACTTTATAAGTGCATAGATGATTTTGGTGGGTCGCATGGAATTCAGAAGGGATTAAACATCAGTGGGAAGAAAATGCTGTCCCTCCTTGCAGAGAGAACTAATTTAAGGAGAAATCTATGAATTATTTCTATGATTACATAAACTAATTGGCAATGCTTTTAAGTATACCTTCGCTAACTAAATATTACATCTAAATTTTTTCTACATAACTATAAAATAGTATCTCAGCGACACTGCCTACTGTTGTCTTCCTGAAAACTGAGTTTCCATCAGTTCATAAATAATGTTCGATGTAAACCAAAGACCAGAGCTAAATTAATTTATTATGTATCGAGAGGCTATTTACATACACATCAGTAAAACATCTGCAGCCGGCTGAACCTGATACAGTTCAAATGAAGCTCGCATTGCAACACTTCAAAGTATTCAAGTGTTACAACAATTGCACTGCCTTAAATCACAATTTAATCTTCTTGATGAACTTTGCATACCACATGTAGGAAGTAGCTGCACACAAGCCGTACCTGAGGGGAAAAAAGGAACAATTATTGACAACTGCCAAAGAGATCAACATAATGTTCAGGAGACTTTAACAAAGGAAGCGTCCACCTACCATGTTATTATGTACTGCATGTGTTCATTCCTCAGTGTGACTCTGGTCTGTCCGCCTACTGGTCCACCAGGAATGGTGCTTCCTGCATGAAACAACACACCTCAAATTACATTTCTATAGTGCCAAGTGGCGACAATGTTTCTTTATTCTGCACACCTGTAGTACTATTACTACAGAGCCTGCTGTAGATTTAATGTGACCCCAGTCAGAGAGCATCTTGGGGTCTGTTGGTAATGAGCTCTTACCAAAGTCAGCATCAATGAAGATGGGCACAGCTCCAGTGGCACGGGACATGGCCTCCAGGTCACGGTAATGCCAGCGGTTCCTCTCAACGTCGTTGTTCGGCACAAAGGGTTTACGAACCTCTGTCAACCTGACGACTCCCACTATTTCCACCTCCCCCTCCACCTGCAGAAACACAGTATCACAGTTTAACTAATAAGCCTGAGCTGAGCCATGCTTTGGGTGTAAGTCAGTTTAACTTGATGTTAATGGTTTTGTGAGGTTGGAAGCTGTGACCAAATGGGTGCTGTAAATGTTTTACAGTCAGATCAATGAAATGTGTCTGCAAAAAGCTTGTTGTCAGAAATCATGTGTTATATTAAATGGGACCAAGAACTAGTTTTACAAAGAAGAAATTCATCATGAATGCATTAAGCAGGACAAATTTGCCATAAATTCTGGGAACATTAGGACCTTTTTTTAAAGACTGAAACTCATTGAGCTCAGTGCAATTCAATTCAACAGAAAATGTGAAAAAAAAAACACATTTTACTAAGAAAATTCATGCGACTAGAAGAAAGCAACTCGTGTTCTTAGCAAATAATGAGCCATACTTGTTTCTCTCTGAAGGCGGCTAATCTACTTGGCTTCAAATAAGTCAGTCTTTGTTTCTGTGTATCGTTCATTAAATTGAAAAACTACAGATCAGAATATCTTCGTGAAACCAGCCACCTCATCTGAAATACTAACCTGCCCCTTGGTCCTGGTCTCTGGTCTTATTTTCTGCCTTGGGACGTATCCTCTGTTCACCAGGATTGTGATGCTGGAGTGACACAAAACAGCACAGATCAGTGGTGAATGAAATGTAAGCTCACTGTGCAGGTGGTGCTACGATGTGATGTTTTATGTGGGTCCTTACCCGAGGTCGGTGCAGTGGAATGGAGTGACGACATTAGCGCCGGTCTCTCCGCTTGAAGACAGCTGGCCTGCCTCTCGGGCCTCTTTCTCTGGGTCGACTGGCGAGCGGGGCAGGATGTACAGCTCCTGTGAGTGGTCGTAGGTTCCGCGCACTCTCACCCTCCTGTACTCCAGGTTGTTAAGTTCCAGAGGACTAGGAGGCGGAAAAATGACAAGCAAATGTACACATTAGAGACTAACATTTGTACACATAGAAACTGGAGGGACATGAACATAAGATAAATAATAAGGCTTGTTTGATTTCATATAAATATAAAAGTCTTTGGAGGATGCATAAGAGGAAAATGAATTGTTGACTTAAGTCTAACTCATATTTTTTCTCTTGTGTTATCATATATGAACAAACATTTGTTTTTTTTTTGTTTGTTTTTTACCATTTTGGATATTTATCAAAATTCAAGCCTATTTCACCATCATAAATTCATACATATATAAGTGCTGTGCTCTCTTTTTTAAGCCTTTTGGTGGTGTACATTTTCATAACTCTGACAGAGTGCGAGGAGAACCATGGCGACAATGTTAACAAAAGCTCCTAAACTGTATTTTTTTAAGAGGGTGTGCCATCATTTACTCACTCTAGAGGGAGAGGAATGGGCTCTGCAGTGGTGAGTTTCCTCAGGTCATCAATCAGGGCCATTTTCCACTGGCGCCTTTTAACCTTCACAGGGGGGAAAAAAGGAAGTAGTAGAAACCATCCAACAACAGCAAAGATACATCAGGATTCTTTATCTAAGAAGGAAATTAGCTGTACCTGCCATGTACCAAGGCCAAAGGTGGTGGCGGGGATGAGCAGCAGGAACCATTTGAGGAAAGAGTCTTCTCCTTTGTCTGCTTTTGCTGCTGTGGTGCTGGACAGTCGGCTGAGGTTGATGAACCTGCCTGGAAATGCACACAGCAAAGTGGATTCTTTATGGAATCTTACTGCAGTCATTTAGAACACTCAGTAAAGGAATAATATATTGGGCTTAGCTCAGAAAGCTTTGTTCACAAATGATATGGTAATATGATATCGTAGATGCTATTCATTACATGTCAGTTTAACAAAGTTTAAAGGTATCATCGGATATTGTAAATTGTTGATTTTGTGATGCTCAGTCTGAAATGTTGCTAAGTTTATTCTGAAGCATGGTACCAAATTACAATTATTTTTGCAAGATCTTCCCAGATTTACTACAGACAGTATTCAGTACTGACTGTCAGTAATTTGTTGTTGTGCTACTACAAAGTAGGGATTAAGTGACAGGGCTTTTTTAGGGCTGGGAACTGATTACTAGTAATTGAGAAGAAGTGATATTTGGAGCTAATATACATTTGAATTAAAAATAAAGTCAAGATTTAGAATAGCTCCACCACAACCCTTGATGGAAATGCTATGGTTTATCGATATATTTTGCATGTGCTTTATTAAAATTGAAATTTTCATCATTTATTCCTCCAGTGTTGGTAGCAGGTTATTACTTGACGTGTAGACAAATAGGTAACACTGTGGGCAGGGCGCTGTTCAAGACCATAGATGGTGGCATCGGAGCAATTTGCATTTTAAACTATATATTTATTTATCAGGAATTGGTTGTAAAGACAATAATCTGAAACGTGTTCAACATTAGATCTGACAAATAATTTTACCTAAACCTAAATGTAATGACATTTTCAGGCTTAATTTGTGTCTAAGGAACTCTTTCACAAGAGAAGTGTGTAGGAGAAGGATGAGCATGTTGAAAAGGGTCAAACAGACTCCTGTACACTGTCTAACTTGCAAAAATACATTGATTAGAGGCATTTTGGTGTTAGATCTTGATCAGGCTTTGGTACAGAAAGAAGATATTTTAAATGGAGAGTGACAGTAACTCCACAACCAATCACATTCTAGACACTATAAGAAGGCTTGCATCCCAAAACATCCGTCTACTAAAAGACAATTTTCAGTTAGTCTTAATAGTCCTAATTATCCGTACATCATATAAGGGATGGAACGCTTTTCTAGTACCAAACCTTCTTTTTTTATAAATGGCATATAAGCGTCATTACTGATTTTATCTTCTGTTACTAATTTATCCACTTAAACAGTTTAAATCAGCTGTATTTGTTTGCAATAATGGAAGTTAAAGAAGTGCCAATAAAAGTGTATTAATGAAAATAATTTTTATACCGTCAGCACGTCTGAAGAGTGGGAGTCTGGTCAGCACCAACGTCCTCTTGATGTAAATGACATGAGTCTGCAGAGATATAAAACAAACTGAGCTCAGGTGACATTCACAAAGCGTTTTGTTTGGGAAGTAAATAATACAATTAACTTACCTGTTTCTTTAGTGTCAGAAGCACCTTGCTCGTGTAGGACAGCAGCGGTTTCAGAGAAGCCATGCTGGTTCAAAACAATAATGAAAACCGAGTACAAATGGGTGAAAGAACCGACTACATAACAGCTACATAACTGACATGTTTCTGCTCGGAGGGGGGCCGTTTTTAGTGTTACTACTTCCGGTTCAGTGAAGCTCCGCCCCGTTAGGTTTTTACACACGTGCGTACAGAAATGTGTTGACATTTTTTATCCGTGAATTTCTCCGTTTTGATTCTTTTTCAGCCGAATTGAAGGCGGACAATTTGTCGACATGGATCTCGCCTCTAAGGACTCGTACATTCAGAAACTTGCGAGTAAAGTCTTTACTCAACGAGACCAGGAGCCAAAGAACAGACCTTTTGGTAATGTTAGCTTAATATTTCTGCTAATTTTCACCTTTCAACGCCATTTTGCTTCCGTAATTTCCTGCTTTGGTGTATATTTGGTGTATACTCTTGTGATTTATGTGCTCGTTGTTGTAGAAAAAGGTGTAAAACTCAATATATGCCATAAAAATTCCGTTTTACTATCACAGTTCACCAAAGGAGGCGCTACACTGTTTAATAAGCAGCCTTTCCGGATAGTGTTCATATGTCCATGTCAAATAGCGAGAATAGCCAATCTACAGGAAGTTAAGCTAAATATAATGGTCAAAAATTATAAATAATTTGTGATAAGAAAATAGTTGTTAGGGTCTATGTTGTCTGAATCTCAAACACTTTACATTTTCATTTTAATTGTGCTTCTGGTTTTCTGTCCTTATTGTAAAATATGTTTTGTTTTGTTTTTTTGGATAATATTTTAAATTAAATTCAAAGAAATATTTTGTTTTGGATTAAACTATGGAAAGTAAAGTGGATCCCAATATTGTATTGTATTGATTTATCTTTTGAAAGCCATAAAAAATGATTCAAATGAAGCAATATCTGAGGAGAAAGTCACACATGTAACCTAGTATTTGAGACTGCAAGAACAATTTGCCTCATTTTAATTAGTCCGAAGAAAATTGATAAAGTAATTTTTATACCTCAAAGACTTAAACAACAGAAAAGTAAAAGGGGGAAGAGAAGTGTTTTTTTTTCAGACACCTAGTTTGAAAAATGAGGTTGTGGTTGTGGTCCAATCACATTTAAAAGCAAACGGGTTTACAGTCAGCTGCACTTGTCTTTGAAGAGAAAAGTCACGCACAATGTCAGTTGAAACTGGATGTTCTTTTTTACAAAATAAGGAAACAAGACGTTCATGAGATTTGCCATGTGGTACCAAAAAAAAATCACAAGATCTGCACTGACTTCCTTCCTTCTTTGTGTCGACTTTGCATTACGTGACCATGATGTGGTTCCTAGTCTGGTAACTGTAATGACAATTCAGTATGACTGCAAGTACTGATTATTGTGATTATCAATCAGTGTGTCAGGTATTTTCCCATTTAATCAGTTAGTTGATAGATGTCAATCAGTGTTCCCAAAAATCCAAGGCATAGTCCTCAGAAGTCTTGTTTGGTCCTCAACCCAACGATGTTCAGTGTACTTTCACAGAGGAGGAGAGAAACCAGAAAGTACTACATTTGCATCTATTGTTGACTTAAATTTAATTTTATATTTGTTGCAGCTCCTAAGTAAAATCATAGGATCTATACTGACCTATTTTTCTTCACTTAGTTATTATTGTCTAGACATGTTGAAGTTCCTGGTCTGATAACTGTAAGGACAATTACATGCCAGGGCTGTCAAATAGATTGTTATTCTGTTAAATGTATGTGATCATTAATACATATGTTTGTGTGTTTTTAGTTCATTTCAAGGGTAAAAGTGACACTGGTCCACCAAAGAAGAAGAAAAAATGTAAAAAGAAACATTTTAAAGACGAGGGCACCAATGAAAAGACTTCCAAACCCCAAAAGAAGCATCTGCCCTCACCAGCAGCACAGAAAAGCCCGGCTACAGCAAAACCACAGGGGCCCAAAACTGAGGGCGTAAACGGAGCTACGACACAGAAGCCTCAAGGTACAGAAGGTTCATGCAAGTTCTGTAACACTCTAATGTTGGCGTGTTAATTCAGGATTTTCTTTGCAGCCACGGGCCTCATTTTGTTTTTATTTTCTTTTTTCAAGGAGGAAATGTAGACTCCAGCTTCTCCACAAGAGATGTGCTGCGCAAGAGGCTACATGAAAAGATTGAAGAATCCAGAGGGCAGGTATGCAATATTTAAAATTAGTGCTGAAAAACATTAGTAAACCAAGTCAATACCAGCTTTAAAGGCTTCTTTCGGATGTTCTCTTCTTCCAGCGATTGGTTGTTTCTAAGTTCTTATACTCATACTAATGGTAACTGGAAACAAGTGCAGACTGAAAGATCACATGCAACATCAGATCCCCTAAATGACGCTTCATGTATAACAGAATGTATTTATGGAGTTTAATCAAGTCTTAGCTGTGACCAGCACACACAAAGCAAAGAAATAGCCTTTCCATCGTTCTAAATGATTGGTGTGGTGATGGCAGCAATTTTTTATAGTGTAATTTGGTTGGTAAAAAGTATGTGCTGTTTTGTTCAACATAAGGAAGACTGACTTCTATTGTACTTAGGAAATTCCTGAAAGCAGTGCCACCACATACTCCACACCATTTATTGTTTGTTAGAAACTAATCACGTTGATCCTTCTTTTTTTAAGGGACCTCCAAAGGATGCATTATCAGAGGCAGTCCAGGCAAAGCGAGCAAAGCGAAAGCTAGAGCGGGAGCGCAAGAAGAGGAAGAGAAAAGAATTTCTCATGAAAAAACTGGCTGAAAAAAATGGCCAGGAGCTGGTTCCAGAGATAAAACAGGAACAACAGCCTGCCCCTGCCTCGAGCAAAAGAAATGAGACGGCTATTGTCTTCAACAAGGTGGAGATGGTGGAAAAGAGGTATGTAGACAAAATCCAGAAAAAGAAGGACAAGAAACAGAGCGTTAAGGGCCAGGTCACGCCGCTGACGGGGAAGAACTACAAGCAGCTGCTCAGCCGTGTGGAGGCCCGCAAAGCAAAGGTGGAACAGCTGAGGGAGAAAGACGAGGAGAAGGCCCGCGAGCTGGAAAAGAAGATCCAGTGGACCAACCTGCTTTATAAGGCAGAGGGCATCAAAATCAAAGAC
This sequence comes from Stegastes partitus, assembly GCF_000690725.1. NCBI lineage: Eukaryota > Metazoa > Chordata > Actinopteri > Pomacentridae > Stegastes > Stegastes partitus. The sequence continues at coordinate 34,333 of NW_007579375.1, read as the reverse complement.
GATGAGGACATGCTGCGAGCCTCTCTGAAGAGGAAGGAGAAGAGGCACGATCAGAGGAAGAAGCGCTGGGACAAACGGAGTGAAAGCGTCGTAGAAAAGATGCAGCACCGGCAGGACAAGAGGAAGAAGAACCTCCAGAGACGCAAACAAGCCAAAACGGAGAAGAAGAAGAACAAGGCACGAAAGAAGGGCAGAGTGCTGCCTGAGGACTTGAAAAAAGCTGCAGTTTAGAGGAAGAAAACATAACTTATGCCATGTTTAACAAGTAAATCAGTCTCTTTATATGGCACTGCCATATTTAGGTGATGTGGAAGTGTGCTGATTTTGAAAATATTTGTTCAAATGTCCACCTTCATGTTGTCCTGGTGTATTATAATGTATGTCATGGTCAATAAAATGTGAACTTTCATTACAATTAACCTAAAAGGCACCTTCTGTTGTCAGATTTGTTTCTTTTACCAAAACTCTAGCCTATAGGTGTCTTAAGAATGAATATCTTGACATTTTAAGAAATAAGCTCATTGGATTCCATTGCAAGAGTTATATAAAAAGATTGATAACACTTTTTTTTATGAAGGTTTCTCTAAATGTGAGGCTAGAAAGCAGCTGGTTAGCTAAATTAGTATAGCATAAAGAATGGAAAGTTTACTTGCATTTGCCTGAAGGTTATAAAAAGCTTGCTCAGTAATTAAAAAGTGTTGTTTTTTTCTTAAACTATACAGAAACTACGTAAAAACGACATTATTTAATTTTATGTTCGAGTTTTGTGAGGAACTACTTCTTTGCTTGGGGCAGTGATTAAAGCCTGTCTTGAGGTTGCCAGGCAACCGGCGGCGGAGGCTCCTAAATGGTTGGAAGTCCCGGAAATAAAATATATTAAGCTTACTTACAGAAATATTTAACTACCTTAAATACATTTAGAAATCTAACATCCTTATCTTCCGATATACAGTAGTTGACTCCTGAGCTGGCTGGGACTGTGTTTGTTGATGTGAACCGTCAGTGTCGCTGTTTCTGATCGTCTCGCTCCGCCCACACAGGAAGTAGAATAAAAACACAAGGAGGTTGAAGGGGAGGTACGATAACTTTGCTCGTCTTTCACAGCTGTAGTATTTCAGGCAAATATATCACGAGTGTCAGGTGAGGAGAAACGTCTACAGAGCGCTTCTCTGTTTTATTCAGTGACTGCTTCAAGTCTGCATTGTTCTGTCCGAGGCGATGATTGCCACTGATGGGAATAATCAGGAATCTGGCCGCTAGTTTGATTGTGTTTCGTCCGAGTTCAGTTAGAAACAGTCACGCGGTGAGTGCAGCTGTGATAAACCGAGGAGACACTATCCATCACACAGCGACTAAAAATACTAAATGCTTTTATTTCAGATAATCATGTCCAGGCGACTTCATGCGCGCAGAACAGACGGTGTGGATAAAAACGTTTGGTGAGTGACAACAGGAGGACTTTGACATCAATAAACACAGCTTGTTAGGAGCTGCTCTCTCTGTCACATCTCCACAGGAATGTCTGCTGCTTGTGTTCTGACATTTGTGTCCTGAATCGAGCCTCTCAGTGAATTTAATGTCGCTTGACTTACTGGCGCTTGCTTTGGATTGACAAACCCACACTGTGTTGATTACTATGCATCCAGCTGATTGGTGGATCCCAGGGGTGGCTCACAGCCCAGCACCAAGTCCATTTAATAAACCTGGTAATCCTGTTCAGCTCAGATAATTAAAAATGCATGCTTGACTGTGCAATTAACGCCATTATAGAATGTGCAACAGGGGAAAAAACAGTAAGTCTGAGATTTTATCATTCAGTTTTTATATCGTCCTCAAATGTATTCATGCCCTTACGTTAAAGAAAAGACAAAATTCACAATAGTCACTCAGATAACTTGAAACTGAAAAAAGTAACAATAAATAAAAATTTGCTAAATTATAATTTAGTGAAATAATATATTGCTTTTGAACTGTGGGTGGAAAGAATTTAAAAAAAAAAAAAAAAAAAGTCCCAGACAAATTAGAGCACATTGCTGATGAGTTACAGAAAACACCTGATTGCAGTGATTGGCTCAAAGGGTTGTTCAACAATTCAAAAGCAATGCCATGATTTTCATTAAATTTTTATTTGTTGTTGCTTTTGTCAGTTTCATCTTATTTCAGTGACAGCTGTTTTTTTCCTTCTTTAATGGGAATAGGAGGGTATGAATAAATTTGAGGACGACTGTATGGCACATTGTCTTTAAGCAGTTTATTCTTTTATGCGTCACGTTCTGAACTGAAAATAGTGTTTAAGCCTAAAGAAATTAAAATGCACGACTTTCCTTTGGGTTTGCAAGACAAGAATTCATGTTTGAGCTTAGGGTGCACCGATTATCAACCTGGCCGATTACTGGATCACATATTCTGCATTTTCCCAAATATCCTATTTTAAATCAGTGTAAAAATGCACTGCTTTCACTCTGCTGCAGTCGGCTCTCTATCTGTAGTCACTGCTCTGTTGGCTGGAGGAACCATCCTAAAAAGTCCCTGTTTATTGAGTCCTACTTTTAAGCATCAAAAATGTAGTATTTTCTCAGGTGGGTTATGGCAGAAAACTGAAATAAACAACAAAAGCCTGGGAAAATAAAGCTGAAATCTACAGATCCCTATAATATTAGTTATTTTCATATTCAGTAGAGAATCTAAAATTGGAAAGTGAAAAAACTAATTGTTATTTTGTTACTGATTTATCAAATGACACAAGGAAACACATAGCTGCTTATTTTTTGTGCTTTTCAAGTACTTGTGCATAACTCCAGTCAAAAATAGGTTATCAAAAACAGCCCCTAATTGATTTTTTAAAAAATCTCTATTTATTTGTGCTTGCAGAAACAAAGGTCTTTTTATGTTTAAATACATTTTGGAAAGTGAAGTATGCCGATTTTGCTATTGGTTTCCATTTGTTGTGTGCCATCGGACAGCTTACTAAATAAATTGTAAGAAAACTTAAGGATTCTCAGATTGTTTTCCGAAAAATCCATCTATTATCTATACACCGCTTAATCCTCACTAGGGTCGCGGGGGGCTGGAGTTTATCCCAGCTGACTCAGGGCGAAGGCAGGAAACACCCTGGACAGGTCACCAGTCTATCGCAAGGGTACACTTAGAGACAGACAACCAAGCACACTCACATTCACACCTACAGACAATTAACCGGAGAACCCATGCTGCACGAGGAGAACATGCAAACTCCACGCAGAAAGATCCTGGTGACGCAAACCAGTGACCTTCTTGCTGCGAGTCAATGGTGCAAACCACTGAGTCACCGAGCAGCCATCCATCCATTATCTATACACCGCTTAATCCTCACTAGGGTCGCGGGGGGGCTGGAGTTTATCCCAGCTGACTCAGGGCGAAGGCAAAAAAACACCCTGGACAGGTCACCAGTCTATCGCAAGGGTACACTTAGAGACAGACAACCAAGCACACTCACATTCACACCTACGGACAGTTTAGAATCGCCAATTAACCTCAACATGTTTTTGGACTGTGGGAGGTAGCCGGGGAACCTGGAGAGAACCCACGCTGCACGGAGACAACATGCAAAGTCCACGCAGAAAGATTCCGGTGATGCAAACCTGTGACCTTCTTGTTGCGAGTCAATGGTGCAAACCACCGAGTCACCTTGCAGCCCTTTTCCGAAAAATATTTTTTAACAATTAAGAAATGTATTTTGAAGCATATAGTATTGTAAAGGATTATGTTGTTGCCTCTCTACATGTGCAGATTTTTTTCAATGTGGTTGTATGAGCACTAGTATCATAATGTGACTATCGCCAGACATGAATTTTGGTCATAGACCTTTGGTTCTTTATGTGTAACATATTTGCATCTTCTGGCCTGTTTCGCACCAACAGGGTTGAATTCACACAGCTAGCAGCAGACTACAAAGCAGTGAACCTCGGACAGGGATTTCCTGACTTCTCCCCTCCTCAGTTTATCCAGGATGCTTTCTGTAAAGCCATAAGTGGAGGACCAACGATGCACCAGTATACTCGAGCTTTTGTAAGTGGAAATACACACATTTATCTTTCTATGAATGAGCAAAAAGCATGCTCATTTTTATGTTGTGATTATTTTCACTAATTTTATTCAGGCATTGCAAAGACAATTGGACACAGGAACAAACAGTGAGAGTCACCTTGTGTTTTCATGTTACTTCTTTCCTCAGGGTCATCCTCCTCTTGTAAAAAATCTGGCTAAATTCTTCAGTAGGATTGTGGGACATGACATCGATCCTCTTGAAGACATCCTGGTGACAGTTGGAGCTTATCAGGCTCTCTTCTCTGCATTTCAGGCTCTGGTGGATGAAGGGGATGAGGTAAATCAACAGTCAAGTCAGGCTAAGATGTTCTGCCGTGAATCAGTGTTTAGGGGGAAAAAAAAGAAAAGATAAGAGCAGAGAAATCACTATTTGTGTAAGTCATGGATGTGATGTACAATGTGTGTGATTAAACTCCTGACAGGGTGAAATAGATGGTAAGAATTGAAAAAAAGTATTACATCTAGCAAGTTTTGTGTGTTTAACAGAAATGGAATTTGTCTTTCAGGTCATAATTGTTGAACCGTTCTTTGACTGCTACCAGCCGATGGTGGTGATGGCTGGAGGAAAGGCTGTGTACGTACCGCTGAGACCGGTGAGTGTTTCACATGTATTTAAAAAATATTGGAACATATTTCAAGAATGTCACATATGTAGACTTAAATTTATCACTGCTAGAAATATTTAGTTCTTTTTCTTTTGGTGATGACAGAAAGGGGGCAGCACTGTCCTGTCAAGTGGCGACTGGGTTCTTTCTGCTGAGGAGCTGACCAGCAAAATCAGTCCACGCACAAAGGCCATTGTTATCAACACTCCCAACAACCCACTGGGCAAGGTAAGACTAGTGATGCACTTTTCCAATGAGCTCTTTGTTTTGCTCACATATTATTCATCAGAATCTGTTTAAAACAGGTGCCAATAAATCTGCTGTCCTGTGTGTGAAAAGTCCAATTGATTGGGCTTTGTTGTTTCATACAATATCTATATCTGTTACAGGTTTACAAGACTGAGGAGCTCCAAATGATCGCTGATCTGTGTATCAAACATGATCTGCTGTGCATCAGTGATGAAGTGTACGAGTGGCTCACCTATGATGGAGCCAAGCATGTAAAGATAGGTGAGATACAGCCAGAGCTCAGCAGGACGCACACAAACCAGAGAGCAGCATTCTCAGTATGTTTTGTTATGTGTGTGTGTCGTTGACAGCCAGCCTTCCTGGTATGTGGGAACGAACCGTCACTATTGGCAGCGCTGGAAAGACTTTCAGTGCTACTGGCTGGAAGGTAACACCAGACTGTCATGTCTTCTTCTTGGCTGCACATTGTTACCATGACCTGACTTTTATGCATCCGTGTCGATCAAGCATTATATTTTCAGGTTGTCTGTACATTATTTCTCTTAAAGATCCCAACCAGTGGAGAAAAAAAAAGTGTTTTGCCTTGCGAATATGTCCATATTATGTTTTCTATATGCTGGAACACGCAGCATGAGCCACAAAGGCAGTCATGGCTGAACACTTCCGCTTAATACTACACTACACTACAATACTCAAAAACACAGGTTCAGACTTTTGGGGTTTCTTGTGCAACAAACTCAATGAACCAGTCCTGTTATCTTGTAGGTGTGGCTTTCTGTATCATCACTCTTCTTCAAAATCGGTTTCTGGTGCACACACGTATACAGAAGGGAAGATTATGACTATATTTCACATATTGGATGCCCACTTTTAAGATGTGTGTGAGTGAAGGCTCAATGTTACTGGGTTAGTAGCTTCTTTGCAGCATATTTGAAGCATCGTCTACAACTTTATTTCCTATCAGAATTAGCTTTAAAGGTTTAGCATGTGAATACATACAAGGACATGACTATGTTTTTGTTTCTCTCAATGCACTTAAACATTTTAAAGTTGTTGCTGCATATATTGAAGAGTCTGGACACACATGGACGTAAACTATAACTTGAGGCAAACAAAGCCAAGACATTAATGGTGTTTCTTCTTCTTCTCAGGTTGGCTGGGCCATGGGCTCTGGGAATTTAATCAAACACATGAAAACCATCCATCAGAACTCTGTTTACCACTGCGCAACGGCTGCTCAGGTAAATGCATAAGTCCTTAAAAAAAACATTCCCACTTTGTCATCGCTTCCACCCACCAAAAGACGTTTGGTTCCTTCTCTTGACATTTTAATCAGTTTTGTGTTCTTACAGTTATAGTCAAGAAACTTTTATTTTAAATTACTCACATAAAGGGTGATAGACAGACAGACATTTCTTCATTTATAACTTGAGAGTTTTAATTCCAGAGCCTCCAACAATACAAAAGAGCATGCTAGTCTGTGGAGAAATGGAAGTGACGCAGCATTTAATATTGTAGCAGCCAGGATTATTCCTTTCCTTTCCTCTTTAAGCTCGCTAAGTAAAATTTTCGTGAAACATCATGGTTTAAGTGTTTAATTAATGCTTTATTATTGTTGTATTCATTGGTGTGTTTGAAATGTTTTGCTTTACCAAACTGTCACCAAAATTGTCAATTCAAGTTTATACCTTTGAAACTCTTGTAGATCCTACTCAGGTCTTTCCATCCCTCCCTGTCACCAACAGGAGGCAGTAGCTCGTGGATTCGAGAGGGAATACGAACTGTTTGGGAAACCAGAGAGCTACTTCCAGCAGCTGCCTGCGATGCTGCACCACAAAAGAGAGAAGCTGGCCTCGTGTCTGCAGAGTGTGGGTCTGCAGCCCATCATGCCAGAGGGAGGCTATTTCATGGTTACAGACATCTCCTCTGTCAGTAAGTGACCAACAATCCGCTGCATTCAGTGTCATCCATTCATGATTTGTGCAACTAAACTAATTGTTCTTTCCAACAGAGGTGGACTTAAATGACCAGAGCAGCACAGATGAATCCCACGACTTCAGATTTGTTAAATGGCTAATTAAAGAGAAGGTAAAGACTTCTTTAAGATTGTTGTTGTAGTTTGTTTTGGATGAAGGAGGGAATGTTTTATGGAACATTTGACTTGAGCAAACAGTGCAGTTCAAGACATTAGGAATGTCTTCAACTTTTCCTCCTTTTTAAAATTTTCCTTAACTTTTCATATTTAATTTGGCTTTTTTTCCTGCAGGGTTTGGCAACAATCCCCGTCTCTGCTTTCTACAGTCCAGAGCACGGGAAGGAGTTTGACAAATACATCAGATTCTGTTTTGTCAAGGTAAACTCAACCTAATTTGTGAAGGACTTTCTACTACAACTGCTCTGGGGAATGAGCCAGAGGGTCCATAAGTTATCTTATACATGTCTGATTGACAGAACAGTGTTTCTAAAGGTGCACACGGGGAATGTACAAGTAAACAATTGTTCTTTACCTGTTTATTTAGCCAGGACCATTTGGTTATGTGGAGCTGTTGGGCTTTTGTCTTATGTCAAAAAAATAACCTTGATTGGGCATGTGATGAGCTCTGTGAGGACTAATACATACCCTGCTGGAGGAAATTCAGAACTGGGATGATAAGGATAGTGTTTACTTGTATCTCTGACTGTCCTCTATCAAGCTTCTAATCAGTAAACACTTATAACTTGTACGTTATAATACATTCCCTGGATCCGCCGAGTTTTCTTGGCACGAATCAATTTCATCTACCTGCTCCCACGTTCTCACAGGAATTTCCATCACATGCTTAACTGACACGGGCTGTAAGGCGGATCAGTGGTTAGCACCGTCGCCTCGCAGCTAGAAGGTCACCGGTTTGCGTCCTGGTGAGGACACCCGGGATCTTTCTGCATGGAGTTTGCAGGTTCTCCGGCTTGCTCCCACAAGTCCAAAAACATGTTGATTAATTAATTAATTGCTGATTCTAAATTGTCTGTATGTGTGAATGTGAGTGTGCTTGGTTGTCTGTCTCTAAGTGTAGCCCTGTGATAGACTGGTGATCTGTCCAGGGTGTCCCCTGCCTTCACCCTAAGTCAGCTGGGATAGACTCCAGCCCCCTCGCGACCCTAGTGAGGATTAAGCGGTGTATAGATAATGGATGGATGGATGATTAACTGACATGAATGTCTCACTCTGTTGTTTTTTGTCAGCACTTTTTAACCATAGTCATTGTTTTTGTCCAACAGGAGGACTCCACGCTGGACGCAGCAGAGAACATTTTGAGAAAGTGGAGTCAACAAAAGTAAAATCTCCCATTATGTGAGCCATTAACCGTCCGTCTGTAGTAGATCAAGCTTCTTAAAGTGGCTTGGTCTGCTTCCTCCGTAAAAATATCCGTCAGTATTCTGTGTTTTTGACAAATGCAACATCTACCTTGAGGAACCTCATAATAACTACAAAGGAAATGTATAGTTGATTTTTTTTTGTTTGTTTGTTTTTAATAAATTAAATTATGCTTCTCTACTGTATGTCACATTTCAACTGCAGGGATATTTGTCCACAATTAGACTGAGGAAAAGTTTAATAAAGCTTTTACTAGTATTGTTCTGAGTAGTTTCTCTGTGCTCTGTAGCCTCAGTAACACTTTTTTCTGGTTCCTGCCTGATAAAGGAATGTGCGTGTTGTAGTTCCTGGGTGTCTGTGTATATTGTGGAGTAGAACGAACATTTTATATTCCACACACTCAACAATGTAAACATAAAGTGTCTCATTTGAAAGTAGACTTGTGAGTGAAATACGTTTTTGAGCTTTCCAGCAGCGTCTACTGAGTGTTCATCTTAATAAATCAGCCATCCTCTGTTATATTGACAAGCAGGGTCAATGGACGTGTGTGTGTGTGTGAAAGTGCTGCTAAGAACATTTACAAAAACAGTTTCCTATTCTGTGCTTTAAAGCATTAAAAAGAAAAAGGTGGTTTCTATCTGAGGAACATCTGACCCAGAGATGTTCCTCTTCTGGAGCTGATGATATCTAAACCATGTGTCTTCTCAAATATACAGATCTATATCCTGGAAGAACATCATGTGCCAATTTAATCAAAGCCTATAAATACAGTTGAAACCAGACGTTTACATACACTGTAGAAAAAGTCATCAGAAGAAGACATCTTAGTGTATGTAGACTTCTGATTTTGAAGAAAGTAATTAAAAAAAATCTCTTCTTCTGGCATTTAGCAAATAGAAATAATTTTGGTCATCCTAACGGACAGAAAACAGGAAAAAGTTTGGTTATATTTAATGTCAGATGATGAGAAAAAAAAAAGGTTTTGTCTTTTCATACAGCGTATGTAAACTTTCAACTGTATATAAATAAGTAGATATATAGATCATTCTGTTTCAGTGAAATAAAAAATATGGCTTTTGAAACATCTTCTGAAATAATAAAAAAGAAAATAAAAGCAAATGAATTCGGCAATAAATATATAAATAAATGGAATAAATAAATGGTTGAGGTTTTCTTTAATTTTCAAATAAAAGGATAATTTTTTGTTTTTTTTTTATTTATTTTTGGGCAACTTTTGTTTTATAATGTTATGTTTATTTATTTTTCGAACTTTTATCCTATAATTCCACAGTGTGTGTGCGTGCTTATTTTAAGTCACAGCAGTTACATTTTAATTTAAACTGTCTGAATTAAAATTTTACGGAGGAATTTATTTTGGCGGGTAATATGATGATAACCGCCTTTCTCCGACTTTTATTTTGAAATGTGCTTGTCGACCCGGAAGGAAATGAACCTCACGTGTTTGTGTGTGTAAAAATGTCTGCCGGCGTAGCAGTGAAGAGACCCAAACTTGTGTCCTCTCAGGTACTATTGCCGTATTGTTGAACATTAATAATGACAATACACCTTTATCTATACCTTCTGTAACGCGCTTGTTGTTGTTTACAGGCCGAGGAGCGGGTGGACTGGAAGAAACGGAAAGCAGAGAGTGAGTAAACCGCTAAAGCAGCTAACAGCTCTCAGCTCCATGCCTGCAGTCCAGCTGGGTTCATAGCTAGCCGAGTTACAAACACAATATGTATGCGTACAAGTGTGTATGTTTACGAATGTGCAAGGCTAATGTGGGCCACGTTACTATGAATTTCAGTAGTGTTCTGCCCACCTGTCAGAGCCGTGAGGGAATAGTAAAGCTCAGAGATTCAGTAGAAACTTCAGGACCCATTTGGAACCAATAAACAAGACTGGCTGGGTTACTGTGTCTTCATGGCACCTGTAGTACTTCAGTGTACCCTAAACTTCTTCTCTCCTGCCCTTTGTGCTCATATATACTGTTATACTGTTAATTCAGCCACATTCTAAATACAGCTGTTCTCAGTTACAGCTACAGTAAATAAATACATAAATCGTGTAGAACAAAGCTAAAGGTTTCATACAGTAATGGTAAAATAAGCAATCTTTCCAGTGTTCATGGATAATAATAATACATTTTAAAAAAAGACACACTCTGGGGATGAAAGGGACTTTCATTAATTTCCTGAAAAGGGGCACAATAAGGGACCTTTAACTTTTGGCATGTGTTGGGCAACAAGGTTTCTGCAATACACAATGTAATGTGAAAAAAAATACAGGAGTTTTCACCAGATGACTTGATTTGGAAGGAATTACAATAATGTTAGTTTTATAGCAAAGTCCATCTGCATTGAAAATACAAAGTCATTGAAAGAAAAGGCTGATAAAAGCCATTTGAAAACTTCCATTACACTGGTGAAAGCATCCAGCATAGTTTTTTGCTTTGGGTGGCACCGATCATACAAAGATTGTGGTGCCAACTTAAAGAGTCAAATAAATTTGTGTTTTGTTGTGAAGCAGCAACAATTGCAAGACACTGCTGACAAAGTACCTGCTTTTGGTCAACATCATCTTTCCTGTAGCAGAAACATTTCCATAAAAATAACGTTGTGTATATTTTTTGCAACCAAAACTTCCTTTTTAGTATTTATCTTCTATTTTCCTCTCAAAAAAATCCAAACAACCCATCAAGAGAGTAAATTATTCTCTATCAGACAGACTTCTCGTATAGATCAGTAATGAAAAATGGGAAATGTGAGTTTTCTTGTTTGTATCGAGCAGCAGAACATTTGTGTTACTTAACCTGACATCACAACTAACTATGTACATGCAATATTTTTTGTTGATCAAATAATCAAAAGCTTGATCTGTATAATGCAAGTGACGAGTAAAAAAACAAAAAACAAGGGAGGATGGCAAAGCTAATGTTTAATTTTTTATAAGTAAATTCAATTATAGAAATTAGGGATGCACGATATATCGGTGACCACATCGGTATCGGCCGATATTAGTGTTTTTTCCCCATATATCGGTGTCGAGCCAATGAACTAATTTAGCCGATGTGAAAAACCAATGATTGTCTAACATTAGCGCATTCGTCTCTACGTTTAATATTGCTGCTATTTCAGAGATGTTTTTACTTTAATGGTCCTTGAACGTTAAATATGTTTAAATATGTTTTACTTTTGTTATATAATAAAGAAGACTATGTGGTCTAGTTTGGTATGGGCTTCTTTTGAATAGTTTTCACGTTCTCACAGTGCTTACTTATACTCATTTTTCAGTGGGAACAAAAACTGAATGTTGACATCGGTAATATCGGTTATCAGTGATATCAGAACTCTTATTATCGATATTGGCCAGAAAATTTAATATCGTGCACCACTAATAGAAATTGATATTCATGAATAATTACTTCCACACTTGTTGCATTTTTTATGCTATCTATTAATATATACCAGCAGTCTTTTAAATAGCTAAGTTTCATACCAATGCCATTGATTCCTCCTGGATACAGAGAAAGAGGCTCAGAAGCAAAGAAAAGAGGCCAAACTGATCAAACAGTTGGAAAAGCAGAAACAGCAAGAGGCTGCAGAGAAAGCAAAGCTTGAACAAAGCCAGAACAAGAAAGGTAAGCTTTTCATCATTCAGTGGATTGTTTTTAAATAATATGATTGTAAATTCAGTGTTTAAATGAGTGATGTGTGTTCTTTAGGTCCGGCTTACACCGTCAGTGTTGCTCTGCCAGGTTCTGTCCTGGACAACGCCCAGTCACCTGAACTTCGTACATACCTGGCCGGACAGATCGCTCGAGCCTGCGTCGTGTTCAGCATTGATGAGATCGTTGTGTTTGATGAACAAGGGGAAGATGTCAAGTAAGCTATCTTTGAGGTACAGCTTCTTTGTGAACACTCAGAAACCATAAGAAAGCTAAGAGGAAAAAACGTTGCTCTTTGGCTTTGTTCCACAGAAGTGTTGAAGGAGACTTTAAAGGCGTTGGGAAGAAGGGACAGGCTTGTATTCAGCTCGCCAGAATACTTCAGTACCTTGAATGTCCACAGTGAGTATGGAGATAATCAGATCACTATTATCCGTCCATTTTATCAGACTCAGATTACAGATTTTGTTCTCCAACAGGTATCTGCGCAAGTGGTTTTTCCCAAAGCATCCAGATTTACAATATGCAGGTAATTTTTCAGTGTTGTACATTCATTTTGGGCGGCTGTGGCTCAGGTGGTAGAGCAGGTCGATCCCCTGCCCCTCCACAGTCGAAGTGTCCTTGGGCAAGACACTGAACCCGAAGTTGCTCCCAATGGCAGGCAGCACCTTGCATGGCAGCTCTGTCACCATTGGTGTGTGAATGGGTGAATGAGAAACACGTTGTAAAGTGCTTTGGATAAAAGCGCTGTATACCATTTACAATAGAGGGTTTTGAGTTTGGACACTTAGGGTTCCCGCTCAGAAAAAAAATTGAGCAGCTGCTGATCCAACCAGGTGTGGAACCTTTGCACTGATAAAAGTATGCTGAATATTACAAGTTAGCAAATTCTGTTTACGTTCTAACTTTGATACTGAAGAAAGCTTTCTCTTCTATGACAAGTTAATGAGTCATCAGAAACCTCTTTAGCGCCTTTGACACATGCACTCATTTCGTCTTAATCTGATGACGTCTGGCTTCATGTCTGAATTGATGTCCTGGTCATTTTTCTGTAAAAGGATGTGACAGCAACTTTACCAGGTAGAATCTAGTAACTTTTTCATATTGGTTGTTGCTTCCAGCTGTTTGTAGGAGTCTTTGCTCTGAGTTTAGTAAACCTGCAGCATCAAACGGCAGCAGAATCAATATGAGCGTCTCCAAAACAGCTTATAGAACAGCAACTATAGCTTCATTAGTTACTTATATCATCTGACATGGAGACAGAAACTAACAGCAAGTCACGCTGGGTATTTTCCTTCACCTCATACAGATGAGCTGTCACAATTTGTAAGCTGCAGTTAAGTTGTTTGTTAGATAGCGGCCATAGCTGTGATATCATCAAGCACAGAGAGGGTTTTCAGTGTTTAGACAATCTTATCATTCATAAACAATGGCTATGACTTTTTCCTGTTAGTTTAGTCTTTTCTTTATTAGAGTATTAACATGTGTACTGTGTATAATGTACTGTCCAATCTTGTGTGTGTGACAAATCTGTATCGTCACTCTGTGTCAATGTGGTACAGTTGCCCTCAAGTGTATTCATAGCCTTCCATTAAGGAAAAGGCAAAATTCACAATAGTCACTCAAATAACTAGAAACTGAAAAAGGTAGTAATAAATAAAAATTTGCTAAATTATAATTTAGTGATAGAAGACATTGCTTTTGAATTGTGGTTGAAAGGAATAGTTTAAAAAAAAAAAAAAAAAAAGCTATCCTGGACAAATTAGAGCACTTTGCTGATGAGCAGTGGGCTAAAATCCAAATACCTGTCAACAGGTGCAGAAGTCTGACTGAGAGTTACAGAAAACACTTGATTGCAGTGATTGGCTCAAAGGATTGTTCAACAAAATATTAGTTTACGAGTCCCATCATGCTTGTTTGCTTGTCTTTTTTTTCTGTGGTACCACAATTCAGAAGAGATGTCATGATTTTCATTAAATTTTTATTTATTATTGCTTTCATCAATTTCAACTTATTTCAGTGACAGCTCCTTCTTTAATGGGAGGGTATGAATACATTTGAGGACGACTGTATGTTTGTATGAGTGACATGGGAACCATTAATGTAAAAGTGACCTGCCTCGATGTCAGAACGTTGTCGCTTAAGCAGACTGACGAAGCCGACTTCGAAGAAGTGTTACATATCGCAAGTCTGAGAATCAGTAGAAAATAAAAATAAAATGAAAACTATTATTGTGCATGTTCAGATATGACTGACTTATAATACTTTGTAAACGTCAGGTGGTAACAGGACACATTTTCTTTCTGCTAGGCTTGCTTAACCCTTTAGACAGTCCTCACCACATGAGGATGGATGAGGAATCTGAATACCGGGAAGGAGTCGTCCTCGACAGGCCGCCCAAACAAGGAAAAGGTTCATTAGTCAACTGTGGAATGAGAAAGGTGAGCATGGCTCCAATGTGGGCACTACACCTCAGTGTGTATTTAGGATGTATAATATAGATTTAACTGTGTTGCTCTGCTCCACCAGGAGGTTCGGATTGATAAACAGCTGCAGTCTGGACTCCGAGTCACGGTGCAGCTCAGTAAGACACAGAGTCAAGGTGAATTTCTCAATCACTTTCCAGCATTTTTTCTTTTTATTGTTTTCAATGATTTATATCACATCGTACAGCACATCAGATCAGCGTGTGTTTGTGTCCATTTGTCTGCCCAAACATCTGCAGAAAGCAAACTATGTAAAGGTATTGTTGTGGCTCCTCACGTGCCCAGGACTGAAGGAGGTCTTTACTGGGGATACACTGTCCGCCTGGCATCTTGTCTCAGTAGGTTTCCCTTTCTCCTAATACACTCAGTATTAACATTTTTCAGCATAACTACATCTTCTTCACACACCTGACTAAGTTGTTTTGTAAGAACACAGTTTGCGATTATCTCTCCAGTTAATGCCTTTTGCTGCTGTTGTTTTTCGTTGATGCAGGTTCAGTTTTCACAGAAAGTCCGTATAAAGAAGGATACGATCTGACTATTGGCACATCAGAGAGAGGCAGCAACATGGACCAAGCAACACTGTCGCCATTCAAGTAGGTTCAGAACCAGTGAGATCATTAGGTCCAGTATACTTCCAGTGTTTGAAATATCCTTTAATTGTTTGCATCCTTACATGCTAAATTAAGATGCTAAACATAGTTAACATATTCTTAAAAACATTGGCATGTTGTCATTTTATTGTGTGTATGTAAGCATGCTGGCATTAGCATTTAGCTCAAAGCACCATTTTGCTTAAATGACACAGAACTAAGGTGAATTATTCCCTTTTTAGGCATCTTTTGGTCGTTTTTGGAGGTCTTCAGGGATTAGAAGCCAGTGTAGACACTGACCAAAACCTGGATGTCTCTGACCCCAGTGTTTTATTTGACCTTTACCTCAACACATGCCCCGATCAGGGCAGCAGGACCATTCGTACAGAGGTGAGGACAGAGATACACTGTCTGTTTTTTTTAAAGCATTGTGTGACAAGATAAATTGATATTATTTGTACAGTAAAATGCTCTGCATATTGCTTGTTCTCACCAGTGTGTTCATTAAACTGTTTGCTTTTTTTTGTTGTTGTTAACAGGAGGCCATCTTAATTTCCATGTCAGGGCTGAGACAGAAGATGTCAGCCGCCTTTTCAGGTGTTTCCAGTGGTTCGTTAAAGAACTAGTGGCGGAGCAAAGTAAACAAAGACATGCTGGCAGATGAATCATCTAACTGGTATTTACCTTGAGGTTGTCCATACCTGGATTTTTTGGCATTGCCTCTAGTAAACACAGCAGTAACACATTAGTGCATTGATGTTAGCTAATCTTATTTCTTTGTTTCTAAATGACTCAACAAATTGTACATATTTTAATACAAATTCTACCCACATGCTTGAACTGACTTGATTTGTTTTTTTTGAAAACTGGTACAGAACTTTTCATGAAAAATGGTGTTGAGAGCAGCACAACATGGACAAAGAAATGGTATTGAGTTTCTGCGTTGAAGTTCCCGGTTTCTGGAGAAGTAGGTCAAACACATAGGAGGAAGTTGTCCAACTGCTGTCCTAAAAAAGATTTTTTTAGTGGGAGACTAAAGTACTTTACAGCTCTCAGACTGTCGTTTGGGTGCAATCACATTCCAATTCCCATGCATGCTGCACATATCTACCCTTTATATTAACATTTCAGTTTCTGACGTTAACCCTCTGAACCTCAAAGCTCAGCCAGGTTTGACAGATATGACATTTTGCTCAAACTGGATTCTGTAAAAAAAAAAAAAAATTCTGAGCTTCTCAGCACAGCATTAAACCAGTACCGACTCAGCTGTGACCAACAGTCATGTGACAGAATTCAGGGACTTTTTGGCTGAAGTGCAAGTATGCTAACAAATAAAACATCTAAAAAGCAAAATATCCATCACATGCACAACACCAATGTTGTTCCGCTATTGGTAACACCTGGGCTGATCTGTATAAACGTTGTACATGTTCATTTTTGTGTTTTCTTTTTTGAGTCTAACCTTGTTTTCATAGAAGTGCAGGATGTAACACTGCAGTGAAAAATGAGCCCACAGTGAGGACAAATGTGAAGGAATCAAAAAACTACCAGACACCGCTTGTGGTTCAGAAGGTTTAAAGGAGCCTATGGTGGTAACTTTTGGGTTATCTGTGGGCTTAACGTGAGGTGTAGCAGGTGATAACTAATGCAGTCTAATAGAACAATCTCCTGCAGGAAATCCTACCTTCATGAAAGTTATATTCAGTTAGTTTTTGTTTTGAGCCTACTGTATATCCATAAGATTGTAGTTTAATACACCTCCTTCTGTGTTGCAGATGCTGAATGTGTTCCTAAGTTTGCTTCATATAAAAATCTGTGTTTCAGGCTGTTACCACAATAGCAGGCAATTTAAGCTTCATATAGTAATTGTATTTTCTTTCTTTTTGTTATTGACCAATTATTTTCAATAACCAAACAGCGCAGGCTTCCGATCATAACTAGACTGAAGCACATTTCGTGCACAGTGATGAGAGCCTTTCCTGAGCACGAATGTTGCCAAAAAAGTATGTTTGCAGACTATCTACTAGCAAAAGGCAACACAGTTTGAAGTTATTGCACCCTTCTTTGCTTCTTACTCTGAATTCGTGCAATTCCATACTGATGCACAGCCCGACCAGGAAGCATTCTGGGGGCGATTTGAAATTAGGCTGCATGCACTGCAGTGCCACTGAGGTAAAAGGAGTGAAGGTAAAATGTTCTTCTTACAATGCTGTAGTAGTATCTTAATTATATCTCTATGTTTGAGACGAACAGACTTAAAATAATCAAAGAACTCTGCATAATGTGACAGTGTTTCTGCCATTAATTTGGTGCTGTATAATTTATGCAAACTCAACATGTCCAATAATGATGTTCTGTTTTGTTACTGTTGAGTAACACAGATCGCTTAAACAGTTCATCTGACATCTTTTAACCAGAGCTTGACTTTGCCAAAACATTTAAGTACTATTCTGAATATGTATGCAGCACCAAGTTAAAAAAAAAAAAATGTATGAGACTAAAAGCTGGCACTGAATCCACTGTTTCCTGATTTAAATCACAGTTCAGACTTATGTTTAGTTACTGTCTGGCTGATTTGTGCTAAGACATAAAACATGCAGCTTAAACATTAAATGAAAATATATGCAGAATTATAATAGAGTTTTATATATATATAGTCTTCGAGTTATGTTATTGAAAAAATATTGTTTTGGTACTGGTTCAGGAACTGCTCATGTTACTGTATCATAAGGCCCCAACATACAGTAGATTGTTTATAGATTGAATTAGTGGGTTGCTGGCTCTGGCTGCTCTGTCTGCAGAACATGATCTCTTGTGTAATGGACAGATAAGAGCTATTTCGAGTCTGTTTTGTAGGCCACTTATTTAGAGGTGCTTGCTGATGTAACCCCTCCTCAACATGGGAAACAGAACTATATTTTCAGCACATAACAAAAATATTATAAACATGTAAAAAAATCATTTTTAAATTCATTTTCTATTTACAAAAATCACTTGTCAGATTACTCCCACAACTCAATGTGGAGTAGACGCAGTGCTTCAGAAACCTTACGAAAGTGAGTTTCTGCAACAGAAAACATTCGTATATGATTCCATAGCGATTAGGTCCAATTTTAGGTTTTTCCAAATGCTTCTGTTGCCCCCGTGGCAATTCCTGAAAATAGCCGCCATTCATCGCGAGGCTTCACATTTGGGGAAGTTGCAGTGAAATCCAGCTCATCGTGCTCACGCAGGCTCCTGTGAGTGCAGAGATCCGTCTTTTCACCACTTTGGATGAGTGAAGGTGATGTTGTACTGCTTTGCCCAGCGTGCAAACACCTGTTTCTCTGTGATAAAGCGATGGTGGTTTCCTCTCCGGCCGCTCTCGTTCTGTATGTATGTCACACATTCATCAGATCCCCTGGGTTTGTAGTAGTGGTACGGCATCTTCTTGGATCCAGGTTTTCTGTTGGCAAAAAGGTTCATTTTTGTGTAAGATGACTGGTTTTCTCTCTAATTTGTAGTAATGGATGGTTGAGCAGTTCCAGATTCATACTCACCCGCAGTGATTGGGTTGAACCATCCCATATACTTTGATGTTGTCACATATCTCGATGGCTATGACCATCGTAAACCAGCCTGTGCTCAACCACGAGTGAGATTTTTGCCTGAGTGGATAAAAAAAACAAAAAATAACAAATGAGAGAATCGATATGGAGGTGATACATATTAAGGTACCTCGTATACCAGCTCACTGAATACTCACCTGTCTCGTCCTGTTTCTCTGTGAAACAGACTGTCAAATCTGCGCATCTTGCTCGGCGTGACACTGAAACAAGACACGTTGCTGTATGTCATGCTGACTCTCTGGATCAACCTGTATAAGGTTCCTTTGGCCTCCTTCCCAATCTTGTTCGGGGGTCCCCAGAAGATGATCACAGGGTTGCTGTCTGTGCGGTGTAGGAACTCGTTGGGCCTTCGGACCACCCTGAACACACTGGAGTGGGCTACGACCCTCAGAGTCGTCCGGTTCCCAACATCCGACTCGTATCCCAACGTGGGGGCGTCATTCATGCGAATAACACACTCGGTACGGTCGATCTCATCTCCCGCTCGAGTACCCAGGACGTGGCTGGAGCTCGTCACCAGAGCACAGTTGTGACAGTGCAGGTTCAAAGTCTGAGAAGGAGAGACGACAAGCTTTTATGTATTAAAACAACCGTTTGCTGTCAGTAATAGTGTTGTAGAAAGTGTATAGACAGTTGCAGTGACAAATTGTCCACACACCCATAGTGTGTATTCATTTTCTGAGATATATACTTTGATTTAATGTTTACATTAAATGAGTTAACAGTACTTGCAAGAAACTACCAAATCAGAGATAAAACCAGTAAACACTACTGGGAATAGTGTATTAATAGGGGGCTTTTAACTCTATGAATCCCAAAACCCTCCAGCAGGTTTGAAAGACATGTCATCTTTGTAAAGAAACGCCCAAATTTACCCCATTTATTAAAGTGGGAACCAGTGAAAACAAAAACCCTTAGATATTCAACTTTCCGATCGTCCTTGAACTGATCACGTGCAATGTGCCGTTCCATCATGGAAAATGACCAAAGTCTGACCATAAAATTGTGATATCTCTGTGGCACCACAATGCTTCTTTAACAATATAATAATAGCACTGTGGGACACGTTTAACCTTTATCACAGAGTTGTATATATGTGATGCTACACTTGGACTCATGACAAAGTGTCGTTATTTATCTTAAGCTTAAGCTATAATGATGGACATGATAAAGACACTACAGACAGAAACAGAAGAAGAGGGAGTTATGTGATTAATATGGATGGAAACCACACTCATCTAACAGCTCACCTATGCGTTCACGCTGTCTGGTTTGGAATGACTAATCTCTGAGTATAGAATGTATTTTAAATTGTCGCCTGGTAGTCTTGGAGAAGCTTCGGTTGCTTGCTGATGTGATGCAAAAGGTTATTGCCTTTTTATTCATACTGCGTGGGATGTTTTGCTACACAAAGTTCACAGCACAGGCTGAGAAACACGACTGAACTGTGTGCAGTTTATTGCCATCCTGCTATAAAATAAGATATGATAGTACTTTATTGATCCCTTTTCAAGAAAATTACTTCTGCATTTCCATCCCGTCAGCAAACATAAAAAGTCAATGACCAATAACAGGGCGAGGCAAGAGGAAGAACTGTCTGGTCAGCCAGCATGAGCAGCACCCCTTACATTAAATATACTCCTAAAGTTAACTTCCTACCAACATGGATATCTGCCCGCTGCAGCAGCAACAGATGAACACTTGTGCTCCACTCCTTCTCGAGTGTTTATACCAACAAATCATTCTGTATGCCAACTCAGTCATTGTATGAAACCTCGTCTCTCCCACGTTGACATGCAGTAATTTGAACGTAAGCATAGAGTTGTAACACCTGTGTGTTTGCGTGCAGCCCACCTTGTTCCCATAAAATGGTACATAACCGTCTCTCCCGGACCATTTCTTCAGGTCTGTAGTCTTGATGGCGTGATTTGTAGCCACGTGGAAGGGAGTGTAGACGGCCTCGTTGGCGTTGTTGGAGCCGTACAGGATGAGGAGTGTCATCAGGATGAAGATGGCGGCGAAGATCACCATCCTGTGGCTCTGCTGTCCCTGCAGCGTGCACAAGAGAGGTGAAATGTGACGTAGTACAATTACTTTAAATCACTTTACACTTTCTCCACTTTACTCAGGGAATTAATCTTTTTTTTTTTTTTTTACACCTGCATTTATTTAACAGCCACAACTGCTCATTTCATTGTGAACATTTCTTGGTTCTTGGTTTTTCCTTTTCTTAAATTAATATAAATTGAATATTTAGCGAGCTGTTGCCTCGCAGCAAGAAGGTCGCCGGTTTGTGTCCCAGTGGGGACACCAGGATCTTTCTGTGTGGACTTTGCATGTTCTCCCCGTGCAGCGTGGGTTCTCTCCGGGTTCTCCAGCTTCCTCCCACACAGTCCAGAAACATGTTGAGGTTAATTGGTGATTCTAAATTGTCCGTAGGTGTGAATGTGAGTGTGCTTGGTTGTCTGTCTGTAAGTGTAGCCCTGTGATAGACTGGTGACCTGTCCAGGGTGTCCTCTGCCTTCACCCTGAGTCAGGTGGGATAGACTCCAGCCCCCCTACGACCCTAGTGAGGATTAAGCGGTGTGTAGATAGTGGATGGATAGATGAATAATTTAGTGATTTGGATAATGGGTGGGACAAACAAGCAATATGAAGATATCATGTGAGGCTCTGTATATAAACTGTCTGATGTTTTACTGAACCATAAATGCAATCGATTCATTCATTCAAGTCTCACCCAATCTCAAAATGTTACTTACACTTTAATGCATAATTAATTAAACGATTTATAACAGTCACAGGGTCCATTTTCTGCACTGACTAGTTTTACTTTCGATTCTTTAACTACATTTACCTGGCAATACATACTTTTAAGCAACATTTTCAGTGCCCCGTATTAGGGGTTCTGCTAGAATTTAAATAGAAAAATAAAGCTTTATTTATCAGGCTCTGTATAGTGACGGCCCTGAATACTAACCTAACGTCTCTCAGATTGGTTGATCAGTGTCTAATGAAGCTCGATTTAGGATGAAAGGCTGTTGAATCTCTGTTGATGCTTGACATTTAAACCAAACTGAAAGCACTCATTATGACAGATATTGAATAAATGTTGGATTTTCAGCCATAGCTGACACTAAATCAATATGCTTCAACCATCATCTACAAAGTCAGTCTAACTACATTTTATCAGACTAAATATTGAAACTCTATTGTAATGCAACACTTATTCAACCATCATCATCACAAGGCAGTCTATATCTAAACTTTAGTTGATTAAAAAACTTAAATAGTAACATAGTCAAGCATATGGTGCTGAATTTAAAATTTATGAGACCCATCTACACTTCAAAGACAGTATCTCACACAGTTCTCTACCTTAAAAAAATGCATGATTTTACACAACATTGATGAAATTATGATATTTCACTTGTCGATGAAACCTTAACACAATAATTCAATCACATTGTTTCAGCATTTTAACTATGAAAAGCTTGATCCACCTTTGCTTTTTAACCTTAACCAAAAATCTACATTTTTAACCAGACCTGACTGATATATCGTTTGGCAAATATTACTGTCACAGATTTATCGATATCAGCATATATTGGACAACATACGCAAAAACTTTCCTTTACCGAACATAATACAGGACAACATGCTTGAGGTCATATAGAAATGGTGTCGTTACAGTCTGTCCAACAGAGCGCACGCTGACTCCATTTTATACAGTACTGTTAGCACTGTCTGCAGCACATGTAGCAGCGCAAACACCACAGCTGGGCAAATGGTGGTGCGGAGTCAAGGGGTGTCTACTAACTAGGTATAAACTATGACCTCGTCATTTTCCTTTTTCAATATAACGTACTATATAAAAACAGTAACTACTTCAGACTCCACTGTCTACAACACTCTTAGCACTTTCAGCAGCACATGTAGCAGAGTACACATTACATCTGAGTCGAAGAGGCTTCAGAATCCAGTTTTGTCCTCATGCCTCATGGTAAGTTGCTAACTAATTTGTGTACAAGATGACTTACTACATAAAAACAGTAAGCACTGTATGCAGCACATGTAGCAGAGCACACATCACAGCTGAGCAGATGGTGGTGCGAAGTCAAGGGATGTTTTCATAGTAAGCTGCCAACGAGGCTGTGAATTGGATTGCTGCAAAGGTAATACATGGTGATGCCGTTGTTTTTTTACTCAACATCGAAGCAACGTCTGTGTTGGAATTCATTGTTTGCTCTACTCAGCACTGTCTGCAGCACATGTAGGACAGCACACATCACAGCTGAGCAGATGGTGGTGCGAAGTCACGGGGTGTCTTCACACTTTTACGGATTGTTGTAAAAGGTAATAAACAATGGCCCTATCATTTCCCCTTTTCAGCACAACTCTAAACGACTACAACAGCAGCTGAGTTATAGTTACATGAACTCCCTAAAATAAGCATTGGCACAAAAAAATTCCAGTACAGGTCAGATTTTAACTTAAAGATAGGCATTTAATGTTTTACTACAGTTTTACTAAATCTGTTTAATACACCAGCCTCCACTTGTGGGTGCTAAAGTTTGCATATAATGCTCACAGATGTTAAATCAAGACTTGTGCTGCCTTCATGCATGGCTGCACTAATGATGATGATCATGATTATGATGATGAAGGGCATAAAGGGCTAAGCGCCACACCTCGGCCTGTCTTACCTTGCCACTGAGCCGGAGCCCCATGCTTTCTGATCAGTGCCAACCCACGAGCTGCGGCAGTCTGTCATCATACCTGACAGGAGAGACACAGTCGTGCTTTAAAAATCCAGCTCGCCTCATTTCACAGCGCATCATTTCAGGTGCAATAATGTGTACAGACAAGAGATTGGGAATTCCTACACTCTTACCCAGTCGCCGAATGTATTTAATCCAACATTTACCTGAAGTCGTGAGGCAGTAAAATGTAAATATTATGGCACGAAAACACCATTTTGCGCAGCCGCCCACCGTCCGTTGCGTAAACGTACCTTTCCGGACCGGGAATTCCTCCGAAATGACATCGCGCTGGTGTGATAAAGAGATTATCTAAGCCGACGGGTGAGAGTGCGAGGCCAGCCGCGGTGGGTTTACCTTGTCATTGTGTTTGTGTTCTCTCTCGGATGTCTCCCTCATGTCTGTCGTCTCCCATCTTCCTGCACCACTCGCTGACGTCACGCCGCGTCTCTCACTGCAGCAGGAAGACTGAAGCTGCAGCCCAACTTTCCTGTGATCACTAACTCACACTGCTGCTGCTGCTGCTGCTTGCTTCTGTCACAGCCACAGGCGGATCTAGGGTCTGGACGCACTGGAGGCTCAGCCCAACCCAGCAGCACACTTTTAAGCCACTGCATAAGAATGGAAGGGAAATGTGAGATGCTAAAGTGGGTAAGACACCTCCCCCTTCACAACAATGCATCCATCTATTATCTATACACCGCTTGATCCTCTGGAGGGTCATGGGGAGCCTATTCAGGGCAAAGGCGGGGTTCACCCTGGACAGGTCACCAGTCTATCACAGGGCGACACTTTGAGACAGACAACCAAGCACACTCACATTCACACCTACAGACAATGTAGAATCAGCAGTTAACCTCAAATCAAACACAATTATACATGGTATAACGCACAGTGAAATGCGTTGTGTATCTGTTCCACAGCGAAACAATGATAAGATAAATAAAGATAAATAGGAATAAGGAATAGAACACACAAGGAGGCTCAGACAGTAGACTCTTTATATACTGTATTGCCTCTGATGGTATTTCAGATTCAACTGTAAACCACTTAGGAGATCAATAGTAATTTGTTATTCATTCATTCATTCATTCATTCCAGTATTTAATTAACACAATGTTTTTTTTAATGCACACCAGACTGACTTTGCTTTTCTGCAACAATAGGTAGACCAGGGGCTTCCAAAGTGGGGGTCGCAGAATGGACTTGTGCTCCATGCATAGTGCCCACCCATCTCATTAGTTAAGATCAACAGTGAAACATAGTTATTCCCAAAATGTAAATTTGCACAGCAACGATGTTCACTCAGTGCCGCGTGTTGTGGCCGTTACTTTGACAGATTTATTCTTCTGCTTATATGGAGATTAAAGTGTATAAGTCAGTACTTTGCACATGACAGCAACAA
Organism: Stegastes partitus; assembly: GCF_000690725.1. NCBI lineage: Eukaryota > Metazoa > Chordata > Actinopteri > Pomacentridae > Stegastes > Stegastes partitus. The sequence continues at coordinate 9,519 of NW_007579375.1, read as the reverse complement.
TGTTCACTCATCGGTTACATGGAGATTTTGACTGATGTGTTCTGCTTTCATCCTGTAGTAAGTAGTTATATGGAAAATCATATCATGGTTGTCAGGCTGTTCTGTTCCTTTTTGTTGTCGTTTTGCCCGTGTTTAGATACACCTATTAGTGCGTGTAGCCGTGTGCATGTTTTATGTTTCAGTCACCTCCGGGGATAGTCGGGGTCGCCAGTCTCAGGAATTGTGATTTTGGGGGTTGCGGGCTGAAAAGTTTGGGAACCCCTGAGGTAGACTGTAATAATCAAGAAAATCAGCAGAAATTAACAATTTTATTTATTTATTTATTTATTTATTTCAGTTTTTCTGTTATTCTAAGTTTAGGGTTTATTACTTTTTAACTGAATGCTGAGATATACTTTATAGGGTTCATGATATATTAAAATATGGATGGAGTTGAGAAATGCAGATATTCAAAACAGAGACAAGATTTTATTTTTCTTGTTTACCAAAGTATTAATTTCAACCCAAAGTCATTTTCTATGTTTGATGCCCAAAAGGATGAAATCTTGTAAATGTATTAACTGTCATGGCTGCTGACATAACAGCACAAAAATAAAAATAAAAAAAACTGTAGACTGATGGGACAATAGATCAGTTTAAATGTTAAGAGGGAAGAGGCAGCTTTGTTGCTGGACCCTACAGTCAGCCATTCATGCTGTGACAGGTTTTTTTTTTTTTTTTAACGTGTCTGGTCCAGCATCATAGCAAGCAGAATGATGACCTGAATGCTGTGTTGTGCTGAACAGATTTACTTTGCCAAGGGGAGCTTTACAAATATAAGGCCCCTCTTGATAGTCTGATTTCTGTTTATTTGTATTCATTCTATTTTATTTCGTTCATTTATTTTGGATGCTGGTTTCTTACTGAATTACATGTCATATTGCTGGACCTGAAAGAGGAAAAAGGGAAGTGTACAGTCCCAAGAAGTGCGAGAAAGAGTGAAACGAAAGTAGAAGAAAACAAATACACCGCAATCTATCTACACCTGCACTAACACACAGCAGAGACGATCTGATGACTTTTGCGGGAAAACAGGGCTGACAATCATCAAGAGTACCTGCAAGAGATGTGGAAGCTGAGAAAACCTGAATCTCAGCGATTGCCAGAGCAGTAAGATCTATATATGCACACATTGATGAGAGTAGGCAAAGAAACACAAAAGAAAAAAAAAACAAAAGCAAACTACACACACGTCAGAAGAAATAAACAAATGAAATAAACAAAGCAAACAAAGGTAGATATCAGAACGGACAATGCAGTGTCATTTATTCTTATTCTTTAAATTCCTATTTAAATGTGTGTTTTGGTTTTTTGGGGGTTTTTTTTTACAATACAAATTCAATTTCATGTTCCTTTATGTGAGTTCTTACATTCTCTGATCTTGGCTGCTTTGTTGTAGGTGCTTCATTGAGCTTAACCGTGAGAAGGCCAACTGTGCAGACATGACGTCTTAAAGGACAGAAAAGTTGATCCAAGGGAAGATGCAGACAGTAAATCCACATGCTCCTGCTGCAGGGTTTTCAGATGCACTTCATAAAGGTTAGTTTGGTCTCCTTTCATGATATAAACACTTCTGTTGTTTCATTTCTCATTTTCTCTCTCTGCTCCTCACTCTTCACCTCAATGTAAAAACCCATATGACACCCACAAAGTGATGTCATTTAAAGGCAGTGCAAGCCAAGATGTTCCTCATTCTGTTTAACTTTGCGTTTCCGGTTTCATTGTTATTTTTTTTCCACTGAACAATAAGTTTTTTACACAACAGCTCCATTTTTTTTCGACAAGCAGCTTGATTTAGGCAGCTAGGAATATTATTGCTAATTTTACAACGATGCCCCAAGATTAGTCAGTTTAACATTTTCTTTTTAAATCATGCTGATTTTTTTCTCCCCAATTGGTTTATAATATATTTTTGACAATAAGTCCTGCTGGTAAAGCCTTATAGCAGCCATCCGTCAAGAACTCCCAAATCAAAAGTGGTGCAAACACTAGGGATTGTAACATCGAGTCCTTTCAACGAACCTGAATAGATTATCATTTGTCATACATTGCTGCCTTTAAATGCTACTAATCCATCAGGATGCCAGTGGCTTTATCTCTTATCCTGTTGTTTTAGGTGTTTTAGTGCTTTATGCATTTTTAAAATTTAAACACAGTTTTTAGATCTCAATTGTTCACCTAAAAATCCATTCTGGTTCATAAAGATGAAGGACACTTACAGTTGTCCTCAAATGTATTCATACCCTCCCATAAAGAAGGAAAAAAAACATCTGTCACTGAAATAAGCTGAAATTGACAAAAGTAATGATAAATAAAAATGAATGAAAATCATGACATTGCTTTTCAATTGTGGTTCAACAGAAATATTTTAAAAAAAACAAAACAAACAAACAAACAAGCAAACAAACATGATGGGACCTGGAAACTAATTTTTTGTTAAACAACCCTTTGAGCCAATCACTGCAATCAAGTGTTTTCTGTAACTCTCAGTCAGACTTCTGCACCTGTTGACATTTATTTTGGCCCACTGCTTATCAGCAAAGTGCTCTAATTTGTCCGGGACAGTTTGTTTGTTTTTTTAAGTTATTCTTTTCAACCACAATTCAAAAGCAATGTCTTATTTCACTAAATTCTAATTTAGCGCATTTTTATTTATTATTACTTTTTTCAGTTTCTAATTATTTGAGTGACTATTGTGAATTTTGCCTTTTCTTTAATGGAAGGGGATGAATACATTTGAGAATGACTGTATGTTATGCTTCTGCAATTCACAGTAGTTTTAATATACTTTAAAAGAAGATAATGGTGCAATTTATTGGGAATTTCAGATACGGTCAAGTTGTATTTAATATTGTAGTGGCAACACGACAGAAATACAGTAGATAACTATAGAGTACAACAATCAGTTACACAGTAAATAACTGAATAAATAAGTAGTGACACCTCTTGAAAGCCAATAAATGATTATTATTGTTAGTTACATTGCCCCTGGCTATATTTTAGATATATTAACCCCGTATATCCCCCCACTCAGATCCTCAGGTGGGTCCCTCCTCATCGTTCCAAAGTCGAGGCTCAAATCCAAAGGCGACTGGGCCTTTTCTGTGAGGGCCCCTCCTCTTTGGAATGACCTACCTGAGGAAATAAAGCTTGGAGATTCAGTATCTTCTTTTAAATCACTTCTTAAAACCCACTTTTATAGACTCGCTTTCGAGTGATGTTCTCTTTTATTTCTCCTTTAGATTGTCGCCCGTTACTTTTCCCTTTTTTATTGGTTCTACCTGCCATCCTCTCTTTTCTCTTTCTTAATCCACTTTTATCTTCAGCTTATATCTTCATTCCCCTCTGTCATGTCGTCTTTTTAATCAGTTTTACTGGTACACCTTTCAATAGTGACCCAGTCTGTTCTTTTCCATTTTTATTGTGTATTTTTATATTGTGATTTTTTGCCTGTACTTTTTATACATGTTTTTTTTTCTTTATTATATAAATGCACTTTACAAATTTTGTTCTTAAAAGGTGCTATACAAATAAAGTTTATATTGTAACTGGTTCCACAGGACCTGCTGTATCAGTGGCCTGTGAATAACATCTCTGGTCACTTTGCTGCTGCTCCTCTTGACCCGGTAAGACACCTGTTTAACAACACACAGTCTGAATGCATCACTGAGCAGACAGCAGGTCCAGTGGATCACTGTAGGAGGATTATTCTAACTGCTGAAACATACCATAACTGTGGCAGACATCATTCAACAAAAAGATTAATCATTTTAATGCCAAATTAGATTGAACAGAAAAAAAATTAAATTTGCATCAATTAGAGGCTCATTTAATGTTGCATTGCTGCATTAATTTGTCACATGAATAAACACCGTGAACTCTGTGACCCTCAATGGAAACCTTCAGACATAATATGATTATTTAGCTCCGTGTTGTAGATTCTCCAGATGTCCATCCATCCATCCATTATCTACACTCCACTTAATCCTCACTAGGGTCGCGGGGGAGCTGGAGTGTATCCCAGCTGACTTAGGGTGAAGGCAGGGGACACCCTGGACAGGTCACCAGTCTATCACAGGGCTACACTTAGAGACAGACAACCAAGCACACTCACATTCACACCTATGGACAATTTAGAATCACCAATTAACCTCAACATGATTTTGGACTTGTGGGAGGAAGCCAGAGAACCCAGAGAGAACCCATGCTACACGGAAGAACGTGCAAGCTCCACGCGAACCGACGACCTTCTTGCTGCGAGGCAACAGTGCAAACCAACGGCGCCACCTTGCAGCCCTTTCTCCAGATGCGTTCTTTGTTATTTTCTCCAAAAGAGAAGGTAAATCCTGCCACCTGGTGGACAGATGACACCACTGCACTTTGTCTTATCTGTTCTGTGTGCATTTGTCCCCTTGCTGTCTTTCGATGCTGCTCTAGAACATAAATCATTATAAATCAAGCTAGACTGCTTTCTTAATGCCAAAACAAGACGGATCATTTACAGCAAGCTACTGTGAAAATTCAACAACGCATTTCATTTTTACAGGGACGAAGTGAATGCATGCCAACGCTCAGTTATCATGTATCCTTCCTCCTTGAAAAAAAAAAAAGAGAGAAATTTGAAAAATTAAAGCTTAAACTGCAAATTTTCAGTATTTTTAGGCTATGTTTCACGGCCCATGGTGTTTGTGCCGTCATATGTGGTGGATTTGTGCCACTTGTGTGGGAAGAAAGCCTGTGAGGGCCCTGGAGCTCCTGACTTACTTTCATCCTTGTTCTTCCCACCTCCAGTTACAGCTGATTGGACCACCACGACCACCACCACCACTCCTCCTCCACCTCAGCAATCGCCACACCTGGCTATAAAAACCACCAGTCAGTCCTGGTGGCTCTCGCTCTGTGTGTTTTGTGTTTTGTGAAATGTAACTTCTGTTAGCAGCTGCGAACTCAGTGTGGGAGTTTTCGTGGGAGTCTTTGACTCCCATTAGCAGCTGTGCAACTTCGCGAAGAAGTTACTTGTGTCCTGTGTTTTCATATTCTGTGTTTTTAGGAACTAGTTTGTTTTAGTTTCTTTTATGTGTGGATGTTGCCATTACATTTAAAGTTTGGCTACAGAGTTTAGCTTAGTTTTTGTTTGCTAGCTTCATTAGTCTGTTACCCTTTGTTTGGTTATGTTTGGTTCTTTGATTTGTAGCATCATCCACCATGTTCTTTTGTATTGTCACTGTTCTGTTATGTTAATTTGTCACTGAGCAATAAATTGCTTTGCCTGAACCAATTCCATCTGGTTTTCTTGTTACATCCAGCTGACCCTGGAGGCTGGATCTTAACACTGTGTGTGATGAGTAGTTGGAATTTCAAATACTTTAAACTTTATTTTTATTTTATGACCACTGGACACCTGCTAACAGGTTGAGTTTAAATGTTTCTGTGTTTGATTGCTTTTTCAGCAGACTACATCTATGCTGTAGTTGATACTTATAGACCTGCTATATATTAACATATTTGAATAAACAGGAAATTTTGCTGCAAAATTTGCTGTCCGAGCACTAACAGCGCAAGGAACCTATTGTAACCCTTGGGTTTATTAGGGTCCAAGTACACCAGTGCAAGGACCTGATTGAAACCGTTAGATTTATTTATTGTTCTAATTATTTGACGCAATTTAGAAACTCAAGTTAGAGGATGACACTCACAAAACCTCACCAAAATTACCACGCACACCAGGACTGGCAAAAAATTTGATATTTTAAGGGACTTGTACATGTCACTGCCAAAATGGCTCCACAGTGCCACCTTGAAAATGTCAACGGTGTCCCATCAGAAGCATGTTTGACCTAGAGCTACAACATTTGGTAGGCAAATAGAGCAGGTCAGGACGAACGAAAAAGTCATCCAGCGCCAAGCTCTAAAATGCAACATGGCTCAACTGCACCCCCTACAATATTTCAACGGAGTCCCATCGCAACCCCCGGAATTTGGCCAAAACGCCACAATACGAGACGTGCTGTGTAACTGGCCTGTATGTGCCCCGATCAGCCTGAAACTTTACACACATGCTCCGAGTCTCAGCCAGAGCCAAGCCGTGTCTCAATACTCAAGTACGCAAGTCCGCACTTGCGTTCTTGCGAGTCCGGGAGAATGCATTGCTATTTATGTGCAATTGGGACAGGAGCGTACTCGATGACGTCACCACCTCAGCTCATCTACTCTGATGATCTTTACCGTGAAAAACAACGAAATAAAATGAAATGCAACAACACAGCTCTGCTTATTTACATTTTATATAATAAAACACATATATATA